>NC_135488.1:67406126-67506126 GCF_052094955.1 Ictidomys tridecemlineatus | reverse complement strand
ACTTTCAGAATTCTACTTACATTATGAGTTTTTCAAAGAGGTGTAAATGGAATCTAAATTCTTTTTTTTTCCCTGTAGCCCAAAATTGCTACGTGGGGGTCACAGCTGAGCATTTTGTTTGTTTCTCTTTCTTTTTTCATTTCTGGTTTTTAAAAACATACATCATCTAAGGATGGGCAGGCAGTTTGGCTGCTGCATTAAGGCTGGCAGACAGCTGAAATGCGCTTGAATTTAAGACTGTGATGCCTAAGTTTTCTCCAACATAATCTGATAAGAGGATTTTCAGAGGGCAAATGCCCAATGCCAGCTCTTCCCCTCTGTTGAGCCATATCAAGGAGTTAGGAATTTTGTGTGTTTCTTTTAACTTCAACAAGTGATCTCCCAAGGGCTATTTAATAAGTGAATTTGATTATAACCAGGACCCAGGGACTCTTCCATGTTATTGGTTTGTCACTTAGAAAGTTTGCCTTACATATAAAAATATATAAATATTTTTTATATTTAAGACCACTACCTTGGGTTTTTGAAATGAAAGGCTTCTCATTTTCACATAAATCATCGCATTGGAAGCCTCTCAACTGAACCGTTTTAAAACAGATGGCAGATGAAGCAGACCTACCCCCATTTGGCAGATGAGAAAAATAAGATATGGACAAGTTTTTGATTTCTTGAGGTGGCAGCACAGTGCCTGACCTAAAATCCCAGTGTCCTGATTATGCATATAATGTTTCTCCTCCCCATACCCTCTTCCTCATCTCTCCACCAAATAACTAGTCCATTACTTCACTGTAATCAGATAAGAACTTTCTGTGCTGCCCTCCCCTCCCTGCCGTCCACCAGCTGGGCAACAGAGGTAGTGGGAGCCACACTTTTAGGTCTTCTTTGCATTTCTTTCCTTGGTGGGATTTTTTTTTTCCTGCAGTGAGATTTATTCCTGCAAAGTGCAGAATGATGCCTGAAAGTGTTGCCAAAACAACTCTTGCACATTTCCGTGTCAGCCATGACCCTTCTAAACCCGTTTTTTTCATCCCTGAGACCTGTGGAGCTGGGTCTTTGTGCAGCCTTTGGATTAAGTGCGTACAGTGGCTTGTCCATGTTTTCCCTGTCTGCCTCTTCTGGCAGGCATGGGTGTGTGTAGGCTGTGCCAGCGTTTGGCCCGTAGTACATGTCCTAAATAGTTATTTACACAGTTTGAGTCCATTTTAGTCAACTGGGTAAATAACAGCCCTCTTCAAAAGATTTATAAATCCATAAATATGTCTTTATACATACCCAATAGACAGAAATAACTCAATCTGTCAAGAACATATCCAAAGAGGTGTTTCCCCCACAGACAGGAGTAATACATATTTTAAAACTTTCTCTACTGTCTTATTGGTACTGCATTGCCTTTTCCTCGTTTCTTTTCCATTTCCACCACTTCATTATGGCACCTGTAGTACCAAAAAAGAAAAGAAGGAAAAAAATTCTTTGGGCTCTGACCCTCTCTTAAATAGCCTCTCTGCCACATGGTGCTGGTATATAACACTCTCTCTCTTTCTCTCTCTCTCTCTCTCTCTCTCTCTTTCTGTGTGTGTGTGTGTCTTTCAGTGAGTCCTAGTCTTTTGGACTTTCAACGTAAATAAAATAAATTAAGTCATCCAGAAGTTTCCTAGTGCCCTAACGTATTTCAAAAGACAGTAATGGCTATTTCTGGTTAGAGCTTTTTGCAGCTTGGATGTTTTGAGAACCTGATCATTTTCCAAGTTAGTAAGTTATCATGATTGATGAAATAGTTTTAGAGCAAATTTTTACATAAGTATTAAAAAGTGAAAGAAAATCCAATCCTGAGCATTCTAAAGAGAATGTACATAAGATCTGCAATTAGGAAGATACCAGAGATATTATGCAAAGACTTAATGTTGATTCATGACTTACATCTACAGCTTTCCCCACACCTAAATTATTTGTTACAACAGCTTGTATCTGTGTTGTGTCCCTTCATTTAATAGTAACACCTGTGGCCCTTTGCCCAAGCAAGCCCCCTTGAAATGGGCGTTTTTGAAAGGAAAGCTTCACTTCTGTGTTTGGCTGGGAATTCTGCTGCTCTTACTATGACATTGATTTTGCCTACCTTTCAACTTCCTCAAAGCATTTCCAAAGATATTAGATAGAGTCGTTATTTTATCCCTGTCAATTATTTGCTATTTTCCCACTTTTCAGGAGAAAAAAAAAAAATGACTCCGAAATACTGGAGAGTAGTTTGTCAGAGGCATCCTGGCCTCTGGGTCTCTGGGCTTTGTAACTACATCAGGATGGAGTGTTCTCAGGACTCCCAAGTAGTGTCTTGTAATAGAAGGTTCAGGTTGGCAGATTGTGTCCTTCAAGTGTCTTTTTTATCCTACTGTGCGCGGTGACCTTACTGACCATAATCAGGCCCCACTCCAGGAAGTGTGTGGTTTGGAGCAGGAGAACCAAGCAAACCTTGTGCCTCTTCCCATGAGATTCCTGATGCAGCCACTCTACGTCTCACCGGCAACTTGAGCTATGATTGGCCACATTTTGAGTTTGGGCATGTCTCTCTTTGTGGTCCAAAGTCAAGGGAGCTGAATAAGTGATAAAAATAAAATAAGATTTTAAGGACTGTCGTCAGTTAATGTAGGTATTTCCATCCCCCACTTTGTGAGTCAGGTCATGGAGGATCAGGGGGGCAAGGGGACTTGCCCAAGGCCACATCCTGGTTGGTAGTGAAGTTGAGATGCATACCCACCAAGTCTGAGTCCAGAGCCCAAGCTCCTAAATACCACATCCCATTTGATGTAGTACTTTTTGTGTGGCTTAGAAATAGGAAAAGAGATCATTTGCCAGACATTCTTTCTATTACCAATTCTGCAGCTTTCTCTGTACTGGTCTGGTGCTGGGCTCTGTAAGGGTGACATGGCTTTGAACATGACAGAATCAGCTGAGACTCCTAGGGGAAGACTGCCTGGGAGTAAGAACCCAGTTTTGTTTGCTAAGTAGAACGGCGATTGAGCTTTTTACAAGGAGAGCGTGATGATTGATATGATTAATTTGTATTATGTATTAAGAGCCTATAGCATTTCACTCATTCAGGAGTTATTGAATTGAGAATAAGAGCCCAGAAATCAAGTCAGGATTTCTCTTGCAGAACATTTCCCACTTAAAGCTCATCTTATTTTCCCGTTTTGTGAGGATCAAGTATTATTTTGACAACAAAATTTGGTATGAAACATTTTCAAACCGAGAGAACTTTAATGGTTGCTGGCACCTCGAAAACCCCATGTACGAACTTCTCCTTTTGGGGGGCAGGTCTCAGATCAACAACAGTACCACTAGAAAAAATAAAAAGCAAAACTCACCATGTTTCTTTAAAGAGGAATAACTGAAAAGCACTGCTCTTTCTTTATAATATAATGTATCCATCGTTTGCAATGCCCTCCCACAGCCCCACCCCCTCCACACCAGCTTTTGTATGAGTCCAAGCAACCTATGGCAGAAGGCAATTCCATGTTTTATTGAGGGGAATCTCAAGGCAGTTGTTCCAGACCTGTGAAGCCAGCAGGCAGAGCTGCCTAAGAGGGGGGTGGGGAGCAAGAAGGGAGGAGGTGGGGAAGGGGCCACATTGTGTTCCGGATGACTGAGCAACGATTTATATGCCAGCTCTCCTTTTTACATGAAGAAGAAAAGTAATAACAGCCCAAACCCAGGCATTTGAAACAGTCAGCTGTCCGATGAATAATGGGATAGGTGGGAAGGAGCTTTCTGATTGGATGTCTTAATGAGCACATTTCGCACAGAGTTTGGGCTGCAGTTCCCCTTGACCTTTGCCCTTTATTGACCAAACTGACACTTCATTTTTCACATACTTCCAATTATGGCTCGGCTTAAGTGTTGCCCTCCCTCCTTTATTTCTTTCCTATGGACAACTTGAGAGTGGTCGAGGCCACAGAAGATATTTTAATTTGAAAAACTACCCTTGCAACTCAGGTTTAGGGGTGTAATCTGAAACTGCTGTCTGTTTGTAGTTTTCTTCAGATGAAAACACAAGTTATCGCCATTTGTTTAGAAACAGTTTTCTTGGGGGAAAAAAAATATTTCGAACTGATTTTGAAAACCAAGTATTTATAATAACTCGAGAACCTTGAAGACGACGAGAAGTGTCTCAAAGTGGGTTACTTTCTTTTCCTTTTCTTCTCTTTCTTGTTTGGCTTCATCTATCTGTTGGTCAAAGTGACTTGTCTGATCCACATTTGTTCACACTTGCTTCTTAAGCTTCGCATCTCTCCCGGGATTTCTTATATTTCAAGGGCACTGCGATGTATTTTGACTAATATACACTTTGGAGCGAAAGGGAAAAGTAAAATATAATTGTGACCACAGGCCCCCGGGTCTTAGACCATTGCACCCTGTGTGTTACTTTGCTTGTGTTTAATGTTGGGTTGCAAATTAAAGTGTGGCCTTTGCATGCGGTGGCAGGCAGAATAGGAAAATGATTTCCTGGTGGGAAAAGTCAGGTGTAAAAAAAAAAAAAAAGAAAGAGGAAGTTATTATACTCCACAAATCCCTGTTATCAAAAGGTCCATATTATTAACTTCTCAAACACGTCCAATTAGATGTTTAGATTGAGAACTATTTTCCCAGGAACATCTTGTAATGCACTCCCTTTTCTTTTATTGACTCATCAAATGTGGGTAACAGTTTTCTGTTCTCCATTTGCTTGGCTTCTCACATCACGAGAGCAGGTCCTCTTGCAGAAAAATAACTTCATCCTCTGAAAGGACTAACTGCATTTCGGGGCATGAACTTGGCCATAAGCATTTTCACTAAAAGTACATCTTCTCTCTATTAGGCCACATCACTAGTAAACTTGAGGTCACTGTTTTTCATCTTAAACAACCAAAGCATGCATTTGAGATTATTTACAGCCAAATAGATTTCCTTCTCTCACACCCATTATCTGTCTCAAAAGTGGATGAAGTGTTACCTACTTTATTATGTAGCCCTCTGGCATATCCATGGCATATTTTTTTTTACTATAATATGATAATAAAAGAATATGTAAAAGACAGACAAAGGTTCTGTCTTTTTCTGTAAGGTGACCTCTGTTACCAAGTAACTGCTTTACTTATGAGCTTATTAAAAACTCAAAAAATGAGCTTTTCATACTTCACAGGCATTGATGTGAAAATGAGCTGTCCTGTGAGTAGTTTTCTTGATCATTTTTAGAACAATTGATTAGCCAAAGAGCTCCTGTCATTAGTTGACATTGACTGATAGCAATTTGTCACAAGCTCTGAAGGTCAGCTAGACAGTTGGAGTTTCAGCTTGTCTTTGATTGACCTTTACTGATTCCATCCTCATGTGATTGGGTTTGAATAGGTCTGACCCTCGATTGGAAAAGACAGGACATTAGTCAACAGGGTCATTTCTTACAGTTTCTGTTGATTGCACATTTTTATTTATGTGTGAACTCTTGGTCTGGATTTCTTGGCCATTTTTATACTCTCAGTTTTGAAACTTAAAAGGTGTGATATCTATTAAATGTCGCCTTAAAGCCACAATGCTGTTTTCCCTTTGGTTTGCATTTAACAGAAGACTTGCTATGTGCTGCCACCAAATCACCTACTGACACTGGCCTTTGCCACCTGGGCTGATCCGGGGGTTTTGTTGATGGATGAAGTTTTGTTGTTGCTTTTAAGGAATACGGACTTCAGTGTGACTTGTAGAGCTTCTAAAATCATACACTCATTCTTTGACTTTTCTAGAATTAATTACTTTGTCTCCCAAGACTCATGCATTATTTTTAATAAATGGAAATGGAGCAGTAAAGAATTATGAATAATGATGTTATGTCATTTCATCATTTAGCTTTGCAGCCAGAAGCATGAACATTTTTTTTTTTAAGGTAGCTACTTTTTAGTTTCATTCAGTCTGCTATAAACTAGAGAATTCTCTCTTGACTAGAAGAGTACTAGGGTTCTAATGAGAGTGGAATATATTTTCTGTTGTAGGGGACCAGGAGTTAATTGTCCATAACATTCAGGTCTTTCCTTTCCAAACTGTAAGATATCTTCCTAAGCTGCATCACATGTAGAAGAATAGCATCCATAATCATTGGAACAGCATTCATTTTGTTGCTTTATGTAAATACTAAAAAAAAAAAAAAAGGGCGAGCTTAGCTTAACAATGCAGGTCTCAATCTGTAATTATTTCATTCAGTTCTTTCTTTCCTCTTGTTCCTTCTCACCTTCCCTTCTCGTCTCACTCCTGTGTTGGATTTTAAACTATAAGCAATAACTCGTTTTTCAGGTTGGCCCTCCCAGCTGTTCCAGGGCCACCACATACAGCCTGGCACAGCCTAAACATGTATTTTAGTTTCTCCCCAAGAAAATAAATGAGGAGAGAATCCATTGTCCCAGGTGGTGGATTCTTCACCCGGTGTCATTCTTGGCAAGGCAGAAGTGAGGAAGTTAATTTTAGGGAAGTATTCATTTAACATAGCCCAAGGAGATAAAAAAAAGAGTTTAGCATCATAATCTCTTCTGTAGACAAGCCAAAACGTTATCAGGAGTTGTATTTAAGGGGGGAAATGTAGATTTATACATTCTAGTCAAGTCATCAAAATGGATTAAGTGCTTACTGTGTGTCAGGTGCTTTGTGTGAGGCTGTGAAATGAGTAAGTAAGTCATTATATCTCTCCTCAGGAAGTTTGTGTGCACCAACAAGGACATCAAGTGTATGAAAGCGAAATGGTCACTAAGTACTGGGGGTCCCTAGGGTGCTGCAAGTTGTACTTACTTGTCAACATACTAGTGACCCAGCCTGGGTAACTCCATGGTCAGGACTGTTGCTGAATCACATGGTGTGGCCACCCAGAGTCTCTGCTCTCTGGACCATGGGGGCCATCATCACTTTTATCCCAGTTAGTCACCTGGCTGCTGACTCAAATTGATCTTCATGGAATCTTGACATCTTAGTCGGGGAGGGGATTCCTGTAGCAGTTTGGTGAAGTCAAGGGAAACTTTTTGGAGTAATATTAAAAATAATAGGATAATATGGGAAAACAATTATATTGAAAATCCCATTATTAAAAAGTATTTTTAAAAAGTGGATTATATTCTTCCCCAGAGCTCCCCCCTTATGGTGAATTAGCATCCATATATCAGAGAAAACATTTGACCTTTGGTGTTTTGCAATTGGCTTATTTCACTTAGCATGATATTCTCCAACTCCATCCATTTACTGGCACATGCCATACTTAAATGCGTTGTACTGTCATGTATAACTAACTAAAACAAATAAAAAAATTATAAAAAGGTGAATTATAACATAGTAATGTAAATGCTTTGTTAAATATGCATTTGCGCAACAAGATCTACCCCCAAATCCATTGTCTACTGCATTTTTGAAGTAGTGATGAATGTAAGTGATGTGTTAAGGTATTTGTATCAACTCTATCATGATATATGAATATGATTTCCACGGGGGAGAAAGTCATAGTCCCTGCTAATAGTTCTGTGGTTTGTTACTTATCTACGTACATGCGTGAAGGAAATAGTAATTAGAGGTTAGTAAGAATAAAAATAGAATTTTTACTCCTTTTTACTGACATGTACATCTTCAATTCTAACCATAGACTCATTGGTGGAGGGAGAATCCATGTGGCCCAGGGAAGAGCTTTCAGCCTTAATTAAGTGTTGTGGCCAGGAAGTAGTCCACAAACCCCCAGGTTTGAGCGAGTGACTCTCTTCGATGCTGGTGTTCTGTGTTCTTATTTTTTACCACATGCTGAAATGAGCCATAGATGGGCCATATGGGGGTTGTCCCTCTCAGAAGACTGCCTGGAAAAGAATTATGTATTCTCCATCTTTGGATATCCATTGCTCAGCTCAGTTACAGGCACACAGTCATTGATGGATCCTCATTTATTAAACAGGACTAAGAACTCCTTCCTGTTTTCAAGCTGTGATTACACTACATTCCCTCAGGACTGATTTCTTCTGGGTGCCAGAAAACTAATCTCCCATGGAAATCTGTCAAAGTATAAATAGGTGCCAAGGTCTCACCTGTCCTGGCTCTCAGAGATGCATTTCAACAGGGGCAATGAAGGAAAGACTCAATGAGGAACTGTTTCCGAAGTTGGTGGTAGATGAGTTTGGGGGATGTCATTGAAATTACGCCACCTATGTATTTCCCAGTTTTTCCCGTTCCTCTCCTTGGATACCATCGGGTGCCCATCAACGGGCTTCTAACAAAAGATATGGAGAGACAGCCCCAGCATTTCGGGATCTTTTGAGGGATTGTAGGGCTAAGGGTGAGAATGGATTCTGAGACAGGACCTTGAAACAGGAGTGACTATGTTACCCTTGGAGGAAGTTTTTATGGTCTATGCACTTCCCAGTAGCAGATATGATTTCATCCCCTGGGATGTGATACTTAGCTCTGCCCCTGAATTCATCTTCCTCCCCCATGAATGCTAGCACTAATTAAAGATGGTAGTAGAGGATTTGGCTGTTGGCCTAGCAAAAAATAACCCAAACAGCACATTTATGCCAAGCATTTTCCTTAAAAAGATGTAGGCGTTGTCTACCTCTTTGTATTGATTGGTCCCAGAGGTAGAGTCGGTGAAGTTGGGTTTGCTCAAGTGTCTGGCTTTGTGGATTAGTTCAGTCTTGCAGATAATTTTCCATAATTACTTAACCTAAAAGCATTCTATCTGATTAGTACAATTAGCTTTGGCTTACCCCATTTACCAATATAACCCATACGCATTCCCTCCTAAACACAGCTTATTTTATTTCCTAACAAACAATAAAGTGGAACTTCTTTTTACTTATTTCCACATCAGGAGGAAAAGAGAACACGATTTTATATAACAAATCTTTTTTTAAAAAAAATTTTTTTAGATGTTGATGGATCTTTATTTTATTCATTTATTTATATATGGTGCTGAGATTTGAATCCAGTGCCTCACACATGCTACACAAGTGCTCTACCACTGAGCCACAACCCCAGCCCTTATATAGCAAATCTTAAATTGTATTCACAGTCATATGTTTTAAGGAAGGGTTAATTGAAGAGTAAAGGCAGAACATACTTTCTGTCAATAATCTTTTTGCTAAATTATCAGCATTTAATCAATGCTATGTCTTTAACAGTTTCATTTTTTTTTTTTTTTTTAGTTTGACTCTTTGCATCCATGTTCCTATTGAAATGTAGCTATGACACCAGGCAGGTAGCACCGTGACCTCTTTTTATTCTTTGATGCCTTGGGATAAAAGCATATGCAGATGTTTCTTGCCTTATGAAAGGATTATGTCCTTTAATCCCATAGTAAATTGAAATTATCAGATGCAGGAAGTGCATTCAATGCACTTTGTAGAGTATCATTTATTCATCCTCGTGGTCTTGTGTCTGGCTGGAAGATGGGGTTCCCTGCCCTGCATCATGAGAGAGCATCAAACTACAGGCTCCTAGCCCAGGAAAAGACCAAATTTTGAAATACGGTTTGTATTGAATATGAATCACTTTTCCACCATTGAAAAGTTGAAAAATATTCTAAGTCACACCATTGTAAATTGGTACAATCCGTATTGAATTTTAAAATGCATATATCTTCTCCCTCTCATTCTAAGAAAGAATTTAAGGAAATTAACAAATTAGATAAGTATACAATTACGTCAAAATAGTAGATGAAGAAATTAGAATAAAAGGAAAATGAGCAAGAAGAAGTCATAGAGTAGTAGTTCAGAATAATATGAATTACAAGATCATGGATAATTGCTGGAAGTAGGTAGTTAATTTGGCTCCGAGCTTCCTTACAGTCAAAACAAAGAGTGAAATAGAATTTACAAGATTTATAGCATTCTTGGACGTTCCTCAGAAGAATCCTTTTAACTGGAATTAAGATCTGAAAGAAATTCTCCTCATGTCTTCACACAAAGACCCAGTGAGATGGCGTAGACTGATATTCTCAGCAACATCTGTATGACTCCTTTTAAATTCCTCTCAGCTCCTGGCACAATGCTGGAAATATAATAACAGTACTAACTTATTTGATTGCTTGATTTGACTAGATGTCTGGAATCATATTCAATCAATTCTTACTCATAACTTTTTGGTATTTAAGCTAGTCGTGATTTCCATGATTGGAACAGGTGATAGCCTGTTTTAATATGACCCAAGGTACTAATTATTTTGTCATGTCTACAGGCCTTTCTCCACCTGTCTATCTCCTTCTGACCTTCTGACCATTTTATGGTGGATCACCAGCTCTACTCTCCCATCTTCTCTCCCTCCACTTTGGGACCAGTGGTAGGGGTGAGAATGCTCCTGTTGATCTGGCTATTGTCCCCTGAAACAGGGTTCATGGAGCCAGAGAGACTCAGATGAGCAATGGTTAGACTAGGCATGGTGTGGGACAGTGTTGGGATGCCAGAATGGAAAGATTCTGGTGCACTGTCTTTAAAAAGGAAGGTTTGGAGGGAATATTATTTTTGCCTGTGTAATTGAGGGAGCTGGGCCTTAGGAATATTTGCATTACCCCATATCATTGCCAAGAACATCCCTTTATGTAAAAGGAATGAATTTAGTGCAAATAAAAGGTATTGTTTGATCCTGTGAATTTTAAGCTTAATGAGAGGACTACTCCTCAAGATAGAAGAGATGAAAACAGAAATCGTCTCACCAACTGAATGAGTATTAATCGAATGTCCACTGCAGACTGACGCTAGATGTGAGGATCCAAAGTCAAAGAGGTCATTTCTGGAAAAAGGAAACCGATAGTCCAGTGAAGAGCAAACAGTTGACATCTCAGAAGTTAAGTCTCATGCGTGAGTAGGCTTGGTGCAATTTGTAGGCCCAGGATGGCACCCAACAGAGATGCAGCAACTCCCTGGCATGACAGGCATTCTTAAAGGATCACAGCACCCTTTCTCATCCAGCCTGGTTAGAACTCAGATGTGGGTCCTTCTGCATACAGACTTCAGTCATGGTGAGACTGGCTCTGCTCTCAGAGTCAAAGTTAGCCCTAGAAAAAAATTTTTTTTTTTAATTCTGTTTTGTTTGTTTTTTTACTACCGATCTCTCACTCCCCCAAGGGAGTGAGTCTTTGATGGAAACTTGGGACAAATAGGGAAGAAGAAGGGCACAGGAGGCAAAGGAATCCATTTGTGTAAAGGTGCAAAGAAGGAAAGCATGACATTGTGGAGGCTTTGCTAGTGCATTATCATGAATAGAGGACAGGCTGTGAGCAAGGAAGTGTGTCTGAGGTGACACCCAAGAGGTGTCAGGGACCAGACCATGAAGGATCCTGTATGCAGTCCTAAGAAGTCTGGAGTTTGTGTAAGAGGCTGTGGGGAGTCATTGAACACCTTAAGTAATGGCATGGTCAGATCTGAATGGAGGAGGGGTCAGTGCAGGGGAGGCTGGAGACAGCCTTGTGGTTATTCAGAAATCTTGAGGCTGTGAAGGAAGGCAGAGTGAAGAGGCTGGAGAGGAGGAAGGCTGCACAGACTGAGAGACTGCATGGATGTGGGTGGAGTGTGGTAGGCGATGGAAGGATGGAATGATGTCAAGGTTTCAGAAAACGGGCTGTGTGGACTACAGGTCCCCTCGGGCATGCCCGTTGTCTTCTTAAGCATAGCTCTCTAGAGGCTGATGCAGCAAATGCAGCTGGACCTGGATGATTGGCTGCACACCCCCCCATGCCCTTGCTGGGCAGAAGTGACATATTCCCCACCCCTTCCTCAGGGTGGCTCACCAAAGTCCTCTCTCCTTCCCTACTGCACTGCTTTCCCTCTGGAGAGGGCTCTGGCTCCATGGGGACCAGGGGCTGGGTGGAAAGGAAGAGGCTGGCCAGGCTATCATGGGAATTCAGTGACTCATTTCATCAGTTTACTGCTCTGAAAATGAGGTGACTTCCCCCTTTGCTTGACAACTGATTGATGAACACTTCCTGAGTGCTGCCGAGGAGCTGTTTTGCTTCACAGGACTTCATGTTTATGGGCTCCCAGTGGATGCCGATCCTGATGTGCTACAGCCTTTTCCACTTCCCGGCTGCTAAGTTTTCTTTTTATGTAGAATTTTCAGATTACCTGCTCAAGACTTAACAGAATCCAGGATTAGAAACAGTAGATGCGTCTGCCTATGGATACCGTGCTGATTATATTGACCTTTTGCTAGAATGTTAAAAAATGAAGCATACTTTTAAATACTGAAATGGTATTTGACTAAGAACACCGTCACCTGGTACTTAGTATGTCTATACTGAGAGTCTTCTTTAAAAATAGTGTACTTCGTTTTGTGTGTCTAGGATTTGTTTTGTTTTCTTTTCAGCTTTCACTATATTCCCAGGACAGAGTTTTTAGAAGGATTGGTCTGTACTTTGTTTCCAGATGTCTGGATGCTCTTGGAAGAAAAGGAATGGGTTTTGGAAAACATTAATTGCTCTGCTAAATGATGGAATGTTAATAATAGCCACATAGCAAGAGTTTGGAAGCATTACTTGTAGGATCCAAGAATATTTCTGAGGTTCATTTTTCATAATTGAGCGAAGGTAATAGGTTTGCATTCTGTGGACCAGGGTCATCATCTTCAATACTAGTCACAGCCCTTAGATTTAATTTTCATTTTTTCCGATGAAGGCAGTAGGTTTAATGTGTCTTACTTTGTAGCTGGAACAGATTCTATTTTTAATCTGTAAGTCAAATATGGCACAGAGCCATGTGCTGCCCGGATCCAAATGCATAACTCCTGTTGATATCAGTGGGCTTTGTGATGGATTGGAAAGAACTATTTGGTCTTTATTCCAAATATCTGACTCTTTAGAATTAAACATGCCGAACAAATTCTAGCACTTTTCAAGTTGAAGTGAAGTGTTTTCTAATGTAGCAACCATGCTGGCTTAAAGGAATAATGCAACAATTCCAAATAGACATACACACACATAGCCGTAGAATTGGTTTTCAGGCAGAGAGAGGCAACTGGGCTCAAGAGCCGGGCTGGCATAGCAAAGGACATGGCTGTATTGAGCTAAATAAAATTGCCTTTAAATAGAAAAGATAAGAGGAGAAAGCCTTTTCTTTGGATGATACTGTGCTCATCAGGGTACATGTTATCATTGGTGGGTAATTCTAGCAAGACCTGCTTGTACTTCCTCACTCTTATTACCCCAGTGGTGGGAAGAGTGTGGCAATATTCATTCAGAATTGACTGGTGTTTGCCTCTACAAATAAATTTACTCACATCATAATTGTTATAACAGGATTGTTTGATTACCTGGCAATGGCCTTGTGCTGAGATAGCTTTTGGATCACCTGTTCCTTGGGAGCGTTTGACAGACCTCGTGTTTATTACCCAATTGAATGTCAGTAGCAATTGCAGCTAAAGATAAACAAAAATGCAAGTACTTGTTGACCTTGACTTTTTTCCACGAGAGATTGGACTCGATGGCTCTATTGCTGTTGAACTGATAAGGGTTATAAACAGTAGTTTAAGGAAAATGTTTTATTCCCAGAGGAAAGTGCCCTATTTGCTGTGGGAAATGGCCATAGCTTATACACCTTTTGCCAGGTTTTCTTAATTCACCTTTATTTGGGCTGTGGGAAAAGGATATAGGAGAAAAGCTTTTTATGGCTTTAATGTACATTTGCATAGATTGTCATAATTTGTGAATGGCATGGTTAGTGGATTGAATGCAATTTTAGAAGAAGCCAATGGTGTTCCTAAGATTTATGAGACTCAGAAACATGATTTCTTTTGAAACTATCATGTTAGCATAACATTGTGTTTCAGAGATGAAGGTCTTGCAAAAAAAAAAAAAAAAAGTGCAATAGACCTGTGGTAGTCTTTCTGGTTTTAATTAGAACATAAAAATGGAATTGGTTAGTGTGATCTCACTAGAAGTAAAGAGAGAAAATTGACCCGGTGAATATCTACCTGGGACACTCTAGGAGTGCATGGGGGGATGTGGCAATCTGCATTTTTCTCTGGGCACAGTGTCTTTAAGTTCCAAATTTGAATCCGAAAACACTGGACCATTAAGGATTCCCCCTTCTTGGTTAGACCTCGATGACCTGCCCTATTTGCTCTTAAAAATCCCACTGCAGTTTCCTTTTGAGGAGAGGTGTTTTGGCTCAATGCCACGGGCTTCAACTTTTGCTCTTAAAATGTTGTTTTGATGCATAGTATAGCGATGGCTGAATTGATTTCTGAGCATAAACGGTGGCCTAGATTCTTACCCTGTGGAAATCCATGGAATTAAGAACTCTAGGTTCCTGGAGTGATAAGAGGTAAGCAAATGATTAGATATGCATGCAGGGAAAAAATTAAGATGCTTGTAGAATGAAAATAAGGGTGTATATCATTTGCAAGTTTAATGTAAATGTAAGCTACTAATACAACTAATAATTTAATGCTAATATGTGAGGGTAAGTAAATGTGATTCTAATCATTTCCTATTTGGTGTATTTTCAAAGAGTTCAGAGCAAAAATGTACTGTATTGAAATACTTCCTTGGCTATCCAGAATGAAAATATGGTCTGCCAATTATCATGGACCTTGTGAAGCCTTTGGGATACTAGTAACTTTTATTTCTCTCTAGGTAGAAGTTTGGGAAAATCTGAGAAAATAGGATCTGAGCCAGAGTTTCTTGTAAGGAGGTTTAGAACACAGACATATTATGGGATTTAGTCAATAGATGTACAAGCTGAGATATAGGCCAACGTATCCTTTTAAGTAATCTCTAGTATTATTTAATACTACAGAATATATTTTTTTGTAAAAATATTAGGTCTCATAATCTATTTCAAAATGCAGATTTCCTTTTGACAATAACTCAAATTTTTTTTGTGTGTGAGAATAGATCTTTTGAATGAAATGTTAAAATAAAAGTAAATATTTAAAAAATAAAGAAATTCATGCTAGCCAGGCAGTGGAACAGGCCTGTAATTCCAGCAACTTGGAAGGCTGAGACAAGACTATGACAAGTTCAAGGCCAGCCTCAGCTATTTGCCCTCCGCAACTTAGGCAGACCCTGTCTCAAAAATCAAAAATAAAAAGGGCCAGGGATATAGCTCAACAGCAAAGCCCTTCTGGGTTCCATCCCCAGTTAAAAAAAAAAAAAAAAGTCTCACCATATGTAACCAAAAGTAAATTTCTTGTTCTCTTTAGCAACCAACAAGAGAAGAGTTCCACTGTCCCCATCTTCTTTGCTAGGGCCTATTTCTTTACTTGGGTATTTCTTCAGTGAAGAGCTGCTTGCAGACCTCCACTTTTCCATGAGACTTTTGTGAGGAACAGTGGAAATCTTTGCAATGACAGATGCCATTGCAGATTATTATGATGTCCATTACTTGGTGAATGAAATTAGGAAGAGTTTATTTCTGACATGGCACATACCCTTCCCGGCAACAGAAGGACTGCAACCTAGAATCTTTGTTAAAAAAAAAAAAAAAAAAATCCTCAGGATTACTGGTGATTCTCTCTGGTTGATATGTTAGAAATGAGCAAAGATGAGTGCTGCCTGGGGCAACCTGGTCCCCAGCAGAAGGACACCCAGGACTCTCAGCTCAGGCTCTTCTTGACTGTGTGTGGGGGAACTCTGTGTGTGTGTGTGTGTGTGTGTGTGTGTGTGTGTGTGTGTGTGTGTGTGTGTGTTGGGGGGGGGTATCCTACACTCTTCCCGCTAGTCACTGAAGGATGTGGCAAGGATGTTGAATTGTTTGTGGCTGGCTCTCCATCCTGACTCTACAAAAGCTTCTGAGTTTATCTGCATTCTTCTGCGCACCAGTCCCTAGGCAGCCACCTCCCAGGCCACTTTGTGGGAAAGCTTTCTTTATGGTAGATGACGTGGCATTTCTTGTCACTTCCTCAAATTCCTTCCCACTGCCTATCAGCATTGCCCTGGACTTATCTGGGTTGAGCCTTAGCCAGCTAGAGCTAATCCAGGTTCCTATTTCACAGGAGCAAAGTGACAGCAATGACGCTGCCATTTCTCAGCTTGTGACCTGGGGTGCTGGGGGAAAGGAGCAGAGAGAGAAGCCGTGCAAGAGTTGGGGGCCATTGGTGGGACTCTCAAGCCTCAGCTTCTTTCCCCCCCCACCACCAGTCTTGCTTCTCTGTAAGACTTGTTCAGTTGGATGTAACTTTTCTAACTCTAACCTAAAGAAGTAAATGGCACTTACCTGAGGTTGGCTTTTTTTCTTCCACAAAGATTGGCCCTAACAATTTGAGTCTCTTAAAGAAAGTCATATGAATTGGGATTTAGAGAAACGGGGCCATGTGTTCTGAATCTTCTGTTATTTAACAAATATTTGCAGAGCAACTGACATGGGCCAGATACAATGCCAGGTGATGGGAAGATCTTCAAACACATAACAGTTTTTTTTAAGAGTTTGCAAACCCTACACCGCCATCCTTGTGGCAGGATAGATATTCGTGTCTCTGTTTTACGGGTGGAGATTACCCAAGGCCCCAGGGTGGAAGTCTGAGAACAAACAGAACCAAATTGGGCAGACACCTTACTTTTGTACCAGGTTAAGAAGTAACTTAGTAACTGGTATCTTCCTGATCCATTTCTATTTGAAATAGGCTCACCAGTTCTTTCTTTCACTCTCTCTCCCCCTCCTTCCATCTTTCCCTTCCTCTCCCCCTCTCTCATTAAAAAGAGAGAGAGGAGAGAATGAAACTAGGAAGGATTTTTCCAAGGAAGCAATCAGGCATGGCAGGCATTATGTTTCATTTATTCATTTGTTCACCCACTGAAAGTACCTCCTGTATGTTGGAAATGGTACTAAGTCCTAGGACCACAGAGAGGAGTAAGACCAATCCCTGCCTTCAAGGAATCTGTAATCCAATGTTTTGTTTCTCCCCTCATTCCCAAATTCGGACACATCTAGAACAAACCTATTGCCTGAGACTGTTCTCTCGGGAGTTAGCTACTCTCCCAATCAGTATGGCTGATACTCTCCAACGATTCTCAGGCGCAAGGGGCTTTCAGACTGGTCAGCACTGAAGCAATCTCCCTTTGGTCTCTCCTCATGGAGACTAGGCTTGCAGTGAATCAGATTTCGACATAAGGTGCCTTAACTTCTTTGGGCAGAGGAACAGCCTATAAGATAGAGATAATGTGAGTACCTACCTACAGGATTGTTGAGAACATTAAAGATGTTAGCATCTAGAACTTAGAACAGTGCCTCGTACCAAGCACTGTGTCTGTGCTAGCCGCTATTGTCATCGTGGCCATAGTCGTCATCATCATCATTTGATTTATTTTTCTTTGTGGAAAAAGAGTCTGGGAAGGACTGGTGCTCATTCCTGAGCAGGAGTGATGGTGTAAGAAGAAATCGGGAGTCCAGTGCTGTTCCTGAAAGTGGCTTCATTCTATAGTAGGGAGTGCTTGAATTTCCTTTTCTGTCAGGATAGAGAACATTCTAAACTCTGGGGGCCACTGAGGTTTCCCCTGCGCTGGAAACTTCACTGTGGTGTCTGCCAAGTCTGCCACTTTCACCTGAGGAAGTAGTGATGAGGAGGTGGTGGATTGAGATATGGACTCATTCAGTTCTCACTGCAAGGCTGTAGTTCACTGATTGCTTTTAAACAGTTGCTTGTATTTTTTTTCTACACCACAAATTACAGTGTCTGCAAAAATGCAGTTCGCTGTGTGGGTCAAGGTGATGTTGCACAGCGTACTCCTTTTGGACTGTCAGATTGGGTTAGGGTTGAGTGTCCTCAGGGGCCCTCGGTAGAATTTCTTACAGGATCCCAACTGGCATGGGAAATAGATTTGCACACTAAGAAAGGTCTTTTTTGCACCTCTGGTCTTATCCTGCCACAATAATCTTTGTCTTTGATGAAGCTATGGAAGCAGTATCATCAAATCCTTTGAATTTCAGGATGCTAATGTTTACTGGTAAATATTAAGGTACATGAAGTCTACGCTTAGTATTACAGATAAACTTAATTTATATATTCATATGATATGTGTAATATATATGCATTATATACATAGACATTATAGATAGATAGATCCTGAGGACTAGCCTTATATTAATTGAAATTGTTGAAATAAGATTTTCAAGATCTGTTGCTTATTAAGAGTGAAGAGGAAAGTTTAATTCTGGTGGGTATGGAATAATGGGGAGGCAAAATTAAATCTCTAGGGAGGTTTTTATTTGTTTGTAGCAAATCAACTTTCCTCCCTCTTTCACCTACAGAGGTATTGGTGGTGCTGGCTGCCCACTCTTGCCCTGCCCACCTCATTGTCCATGTCTCTTCTTGCTCTTCTTCATCTGTGCAGTGTTGTAGCGAGTTGTGACAAGCACAGAGGGTCGGCTTCTTATTTTGACTGTTCAAATTGCTTCTTCTATCCATTCCCATGGTACAGTGATGCGTGAAGTTTTGGTACTAGCTCCAAACCCATCCCATCTCAAGTGGTTTCTTAACAATCAAACAAGATACTCTTCCTTTTAAAAGAGGATTTTTTTTTTTCAATGCTAGGGATGAAACCCAGGGCCTGTACATGCCACACAAGCACTTTTTATACTTGTGGCTATCGTGGTTTCCTTGAGGCACCATATAGTGAAAATGTCCAGGGATCTTGATGTGCCAAAGCCTAGGATGCTACACAGAAAATGAAAAGTATAGGCAAGATCCACAGAGTGTTGCATGAATGTTCCTTTCCATATATTATTTGTCAGCAATGTCCTAAATTTTATTATGAATATTTTCATCATGCAGAGAAATGGAGCGAATTGCACAATTAACACTTATAACTCACCATTCTGTTTTAACTATGGTAAACATTTTATCATTTTCCCTGTTTGGAGAGTAAAGAAAACACAAGTATGTATATATTACTGTGTATGCTTCTTCGGTAAGAACAGAATAAGAATCCATGGATTTCTGAGAAGGAAGATATTTCAACTACACAAATATTTTCCCATCAAAGTGTGCAAACACTTATTTTGGAATCTTTGAAACAGATGCTGAATCAACAGGAGAAAACAGTTATTTTTACCCTATGTGAGGATCAGCTCATGGTGATCAATTCCTATTTTAAGTGCTTGTATATGTGTATTTCATGCTGGGAACTTTGGGGTGTCGTTCAGAAAGGCTGTATGGTAGACTTAGAAGTCCACTATCCTTACTGTTCCACGTGCTCTACGTTAAAAAAATTGTGTAACCTTGCTGCTGTGAAATGTCTTCTCTAAAATAAAAGAAGTTGGGCTACATAACTGCAATATTTCCCTTCAGTTCTGAAATACTGCTCTTCTAGGAAAGCAAATTTGAAACTTTGCTTTCAAAACTGGGTAGAGTAAAGGACCTGGGATAAATATTTCACATACTGATTGAAATTTGCAAAAGGTCTATAAGTTCTACTTAATTTCATGGTAAAGGGGGAGAAATTCTAAATCTAGGCCTTAATGTTGATAACAGTAATCAAAAAGTACAGGCCAGCCAGGTGCAGTGGTGCATGCCCACGATCTCAGACACTTGTGAGGCTGAGGCAGAAAGAGCACAAGTTTGAGGCCAGCCTCAGCAATTTTGTGAGATTCTGTCTCAAAATTAAAAAAAAAAAAATGAAAGGGGCTAGATATATTACTCAGTGGTAAGGCTCCTCTGGGTTCAATCCCTACTGCCACCACCACAATAAAACTTTACAGGTCATCCCCAATATGTGAGTTTTTTGAATATTTGGATACAAAGAAGTATTGTAGATTTGATTCTTTTACATCCCTTTATAGCTGAAGAGTCAAAATGTCTATCAGGCTTTTGACTAGATGTGGAATATATAAAAGTGCTTTATGTGGTTATTACTGAAATATCCAAGTGATTTGCCTATCTAAATGTTTGGATTTGGCTTCCTGCTCATTCCCCACCCTCACCCAGTAAACTTCCTCTATGGTGGAAGAGGGTTGTGGGTTTGGAATGGCCAGGGTAGATGGATTAATATATTATATCATGTAAAAGATCATTTTAGTTAGATCATGTATGAGGTTTGTCTTACTTGGTTTGTGAAGAGTTTTCATGTTTTTTATCCCTTGGCAAAATATGTACTTCCAAGAATATTATGATTAGGTTAACTATGTGCTAAAGTTTTGAGAAAATATCTTTTCCGTTTTCTCTTTTCAAGAATTAATTATTTTAAAAATCTACTGATAAATCAGTTGGCACTATCAGCATTTATCATCTTGAATTTAATAAGCTGATAACAAGTTGAATACATCTGTCCCAGTACGTAGGAATAATAGAAACTTCAGTCTGATGTTGGCTAGTGAAAATTGTAGCAAAATCTTTTTAGTACATCTGCCTTCATAAGCAGCATTAAAAGCGGGGGAGTAGTAAGGGAGATGGAGGTGTTCTGTCTTCCTAATGTAAATATCCTTCTGTGGCTTACCTGCCAGTCTTGTGTTTCCAAAGTTACTTCTTCCTGAGGTTTTTTTTTTTTTTTAAACTATTTGATGAGAAGCTTACACTGCTACAGACCAACTAAAAAGGGATGTATTATTTGAACTTCTTCCATTGTTTTTAAAATCATTGTTTGTGTTGTAATCCTTTCAAAGAGCTAGGCAGTAGCCGCTTTCCTGTTTAGAGAGTAAGATTTTTCCATTGGCTGATCACCTTCATTTAATCCTCAGAAAGTGCATACTTAATTCTTAGCAACAGTGCATTTTTAGCATCAAGGACACATTACCAAGAAAAACTGAGTATGGTAAATGACTAGAAAAAGAAAACCTTAGTTGTCTAAGAAAGTCATTGTGTCTTGCCTTTAGAATCTTATAAATATCCCACTTGGTACAATTAGCCTCTGTAAACATTTGAACTACTTTGTAGTTGAAACACTATCTCGGTCAGGAGGCAAATGAAGGAAGGTTTTTCAGACTGATTCCTACTAGGGCAGGTTTACTTTTTCTTGTTGGCATTACTTGGGGGTTATATTGCACTAAAAATGTATCTGCGATTGTTCATATAAACCTTTAACCAATCTGCTTAAATTTTGGAAGCTGGCAGGATGCGGAACAGCGTGGCATTGTAGAGAATATCACCGTGTCCCGAGTCAAGTGTAGAGTGCTTTTGCAGCATTGTGCTAATTTTAGCTTACAAAGAGGATGAAGATAAACTGCCTACCGCTAGTTTGCCATATGCTATCCTGGTGATAATATTCAAGTGCAAAATATTCCATAGAGAGTCTTATTGTTTCAGTAAGGGAAGCTTGGGTAAGAGTTAAGCAAATTTCTGCTCAGTAAGTTTATAAGAAATAATGAAGTAAAACAATTCTCAAATGCAGGTAGATGAAATCTGCTAAATTTATTTTGGCTTTATTGACTTTCATGGGAGTTGACAGAATTAGTTTTGGTTTATATTTGATCCAATTTTATCTATTTTTCACATGTAAATCTTAAAAATCAATCTGAATAAATATTGATCTCTTTCAGAAAGGCAAAAATAGAGTTTGGATTGCATAAAACTGCTTAAAAGACAGCCTCCCTTGAAGTTCAATAAAGGAATAAAGCAATCTGTTCAACTGGTTTTAAAATAACACTTTAAAAAGCCTTTTTAAAAATGAAAAAGTCAAAATCCATTACATTTCCATATTTGGCAAATTCAGCGTCTACAGTTTCACCGAAGAGTGTTTGACCTATTTATTTGTCACTGAGACCACTTCACAGTGAAGGGATTGTTAGTTCCTGCAAAACTGAGAAAAATCCAATGTGCATAGCGCATTTGCAGATGGAAACAGACTGTGTAGCCGGATTTGGAGGGTGGGTTGGATGGAAGCTTTGTGTTAACAACTGGTGAAAAGCTTGACCTTTGAGTGACCTAGGTCAAACAAACCCCCAGCTCAAGAGCTCTCCTTTGACATGGATACCTGTTTGGGGAAGGGGGCCAAGAGAGGGAATGGTGATAAAATTATGTTATAGACCTGCTAGCTTACTTTTTAAAAAGTTTTGGTTAACTTGACGATTTGGGGACATAGTGGTCATTTTAGTGTGTTATAAAATACTGTAGATCTGTTTGTAACAGTCAATAGGAAAGCATGACAGGGAAACTTTCTTTCTTTCTTTCTTTCTTTCTTTCTTTCTTTCTTTCTTTCTTTCTTTCTTTCTTTCTTTCTTTCTTTCTTTCTTTCGTCTTTCCTTCTGCTTTTCTTTCTGTCTTTACTTCAGTGATGTGGGCAATACATGCCCCCCTCCAACCTCCCCATGCAATATGATCTGGGTTGTGATTCACAGAGTTGAATGAATGGGTTGAGCTCCACTGATGGAAACATTTGATAATGTGTAAAATAAAAGCCCTGGCTAGGAGGAGATGGTAAGGCTTCCATTGTTTGTCCCCACACTTTGTTTTTATAGAGATTCTCACAGGAACAAATAAATTGGAGTAAATAAAAGCAAAATAGCCCTGCTAGTCCATATCGTGGCTTCACACATGCTCCCAAGTCAACTTTGGCAGGAAACTAGCAAAAAGGTCTGTTCCCTTCCATTTGCACTGCATCTTTATCTCTCCGGTTCATTGTTTGCCACTGAGTGCTTAAACCTCAACTTCCCAAGTAAAAGCTTCCTGTTGCTTGCTTTTAAATATAGTTTTGTTACAACAACAAGAAAAAAAAATGGAGAAATGTATTAAGGAAGCCAACCGGTGCAAAAAAAAGGAATAAAGCAGGTCTAGTCCAATGTGATGACAAAACTTTAGAGTTGAAAGGCACCCAGTTGGCCAGGCAGGATGCAGTAATGGTCGCTTTTTAGGAATACAACCATAGGAGCCATCTTCGTGCCTTCTCCTGAGGTCAAAAGTGAAGCAGAACAATGAGCATGTTCAGTGTTTCTCACACTGGCTCTGGTGCTGCGTTTGGTTTTACTTTGTTTTAACTCTTTAGCATTGTTTGTGGCTGGAATTTTCTGCCCTTTCAAAATTGCTAGTGGAGAACTCATCCTTTTTATTAATTGTGCCCTTGCTTCAAGATCCTTTAATGTCAGAATATCTGAAAAATGGTATCCATTTCTGTGGAAAATATGGTTCCTATTCCACCTTAATGGGTGGGGGTTACTCTGATACTTCCTGCAATTTGGGAGGAAAGTGCAGCAGTTTTCTCAGGCTTGGGATATAAACAACGTTGTTTATGCTGTTTCCACTCCCCTAGTCTCTCTGTTTGTGCAGGCCCTAAAACAAGTGGGTCTGTTTTGCATTTAAAAAATTAGTGTATGTTTTCAGAATCAATCTATCAAGTTAGGCCAAGAAATGCCTTAAGATTGCATGGTTGGGGGTTACCAAATTCTGGCTTTCAAAACTTACTTGACAGCTTTTGAAAACATTGACTCCATACTCACAAGGATACGTGGGGCTTGGTGCACTCCTTTAATTTCACCATAGAAGCAGTCCATTTGGATCTTCTGCCTGGCTCATTGAATGATAGATACACAGAAAGCTGCACCCAGAAAATGATTAGCGCCACCCAAATGACCCTCTCCAAAGGGAATTGCCACTGTACCAGAACGTGTGCAGCATTGTGAAAGTACAGTTTATTATAGATATTTAATGATGAAAATCTGTTATAAATTGCTGGTGGTACTGTGAATTAAAATATAAAAGGAAAGTAGTTCATTAAAATGCAAAATGTATGAGCCTTCACTTACTCTCCATGTGTGCACCTGTATGGGTGTGAGGCAGGAGGGCCAGCTGGACGGAGACAGAGTACACAGGTACTGGGAATCTTCAGGAGCACTCACTCAGTCCTGCAAGAACAGAAGAGACTGCCCATGTGCCAGACAGTCCTAAGCCTTTCGGTCTGTATGAACTGTCACTGCTCTTAAAGACATAACCTCACGTGTTCTGCAGGAGTCAGAAAATAGAACATGCCTGCAGGTTGCTTAGGCATTTGAGTCTGGGATGCAGCCCTCCTTGGCAGGTTTGTAAAGTGGGACTCTGAGTAGATGCTGAGGTCTTAATCCTTGATCCAGCTCAGTTTGCTGTGTTCACCATAGCACACTCAATAACTCTTTCACTTGGTTGCCTTCTTGGTTGCATTTAAGAAACTGCCCCCTGGGCAACTAAGCTAAGAAAGCTGCTGCTCTCATCTGGCAGGTCCAACAGGAGAAGGATGACAGGAGAATGCAGATGCTCTTTCCTTTATGCACATTCCAGTTGAGCATTCTAAGTCCTGCACAGCGGGTTCCTAGAGACTCCTAGAGCAGGGCCCATGAAATCTCCTTGGTTATCGGTGCAGATCGGGCTGTCCTAGTCTGACAGCCAAGTAGCCAGGTGTTCTGCACAGGTGCTGGTGAAAAGTGTAACTTCATGTTTGCCTCATTGCTTTAATGAGAGGGTTGTATCACCCATGTCCATGCAGACATCTGCCCCACCCCTCACCATTCTCAGAAAGAGAAGCTGGGACTGGGGTTGTGGCTCAGTGGTGGAGCGCTTGCCTAGCATGTGTGAGGCACTGGGTTCAATCCTCAACACCACATGAAAATAAATAAATAAAATAAAGGTCTATCAACAATGAGAGAGAGAGAGAGAGAGAGAGAGAGAGAGAGAGAGAGAGAGAGAGAGAGAGAAGCTGATACTGCACCCCAATGGGCTTTAAACTTCCAGGGTGGATTTGAGGATCATGTTGATTGACAGAAGCCTGTGACACACAAACAAAAACATACACATAAGACCCATGATATTCAAACTTAAATTTCACAACCCTAGTTTGCCTAAGAGATCACCTGCTATCCCTTACTACTCTGAGACATCTGTAATTTGCAGAAGTGCTGGTATTTACATTTCCATAGTCCAATCCTGAAGACATAAATTGGAGCTGAGACTGGGGCTCAAACCACTGCTCATCTCCCCTGGTACTCAACCCTATGATAGAGTTAACATTTGGATAAGAATTCATCTTATGATTCTGTCTGTTATAATTTATTCTCCCCCAGTTTACCACGGGCCTTGATATCTTCCTGTGATATTTGTATCTTGTTTTATAGTTATGGTTTTAGACCCTGAGTCACCTTAAGGACCGTGGGATTTAAGTCTTGCTAATAATTGTTATTAAAATTGAAGATGTAAACTGTATCTTCAGGAATGATGTTCATTTTTTCCTACCGTCATATCAATAAAATAAGCCAAGAATTTATAATTACTTATCACATATCCTCTGTGGAGTGGTTAAATAGAATATCCGCTTGTTGCTCTGTTAATTTCTATTGGTTGCAAATGAATAGGAGCAAAATATTCCCGACTGTTTGAATCTACTTTTTGCCACACATTATGGCTTCCCTAACAGCAAACCACAGAGTCTGCTACCAAATGTCCTTTGGTATGCTCTCCTAATAAATAAAGCAGCTAAAATACCAAGTATCTTCATTAAGCATGCAATGATCATTTTAACTGCATCAGCTCTGAGTGACCCATACATCACCTAATCAGACCCATTTAAAGAGAGAGTGAATATGAGTGCATCATCTGTCAATATTGCACTTAGTGGCAATGTCAGTAGAATTTAGTCAAAGAACAATTCTTTAAGTATATCATTATTTCATGGAAAACATTATCTTCAGCATGTACAGGTGGTAGTGTGATGATCTATACAGAAACACATAGGTTTAACCAGATGAATGAAGATTATACTTCATTAGTTTATCATATGACCAGAGATAGCATGATTTAAGAGCCTTTCCCCTCTTTTCAATCATTGTTCCATATGTAATAGTAATGAGGACTTAGCAAACTCCAAGAGCACAAGGCCAACTTCCTTGTTAAAAATTTCTTATAATAAAATCTGTATATTTCATGTGTATGGGGAGAGAAGAATAAGCTCAGGATAAGAAATATATTTTTTTTTTCTGTAGATAAGCAGAACTTAAAAAGGTAAGGTATTTTTCTAGTGCCTCCCCTTCCCACAAACCACCTTACACATTTTAAACAAATCTAAATAGATCATGATTTCAGTCTGCCATTCATTCAACAAACACTGATGCACATATTAATACCATGCCTTGAGAATATTCAGTAGTGAACAAGATCATTTGCTGTGCTTAAGGAGCTTAGAATCTGGTAGGAATGCGTGTGAATAAACAGGCCATGGAAATACAGTAAAAAATAAGTTATAATAGATAGCTTCCTTCTTGCGTGTGGAAAATGCACCTACCTTTGTATTGGAGGATCCTGGGAGTTCTCCCAAGGGAAGGGACATTTTAAATAGCATGTCACAACTTCTCAAATATCATCTCATTTGTTCTCACAATGTTCTTCGAATTAGCTGGTTCCTTGTCACCACCACCTCTTCTGTGGCCCAGGGAAGGGAGGCTCAGCAGAATTGAGTCACTTCATGAAGGTGGGTCACCCAGCAGGTGATTGGGACTTCAGCCCCATATCTGACCCAGAGTGCATATGATTGGGGGAAGCAGAGGAACTTGGAAAGACGAGAAACAGGGGACTGATGTTGTAAAATCTTAGACCACTTAGAAAGTTGCCTCGGTGCCCTGTCAGCTGTCAAAATACCTGGAAACATCACTGCATATTCAGACACCCTAAGCACAGCTCCAGAATAACCACTTTACATATTTTTTTTTAAATAAGGAAAACAAGCTGGTGTAGAATAGAGTCTATTACCATGATTGCTTAAGCTAGCTTTCAAAATTTTAGTTTTCTTCCATACCTTGAGACCTTTTTTTGTCTTCTCTCATGCAGATCATCTTAACACATCTTCATTTTCAAAAGTTCCTGATTTTTCTTAACTTGATCATACTTGCATCTTTTGCCTAGAAAAAAAGATACACATCTGGCTTTGGGCCTGCAGAGACCCCACTCAACTTTTCCATGCTTTTGCTGAGATCAGATTGTGCATGGGAGGAAACTTGTTGCTCAAATATTACAGAGATGCCTGACGTAGGGAAAGTTACTTCTGAGGTGTTTCTGGAAGAAAGATGGCTATGTTTTCTACATCCCTTTTTGGTATCCAATATAGAAATCATCGTCTCCCAGACCACCGGGGTTCCAATGGATGCAATTTGGGGCTATTCCCCAGTCTTGCACACCAGATGAGAAGGAAGCAGGAAATGCTGAGGCTTAGGAGACTTGCTACACCCTAGCCACACAGAGCCACTGGGCAGCAAGACGATCCTGGGACAGAGTAGAAACACCCCCGTTAGAAGAAAAATGCGGCTTTGGAGCACTTAACCTGGATATAGAAGTTGGCTTCTGTGCAGGCAGTTGGGTGGTCCAAGATAGAGTGTCCAAAGGGTGTAGCAAGTTCAGGCCTGGCATTTGGGCATACTCCGTCTGCTAGGTGGGGCCAGCAACAGGAATTCTAGGCCACAGGCCAACTCAGAAGTCAGGCAGGCCTGGCATAGGCATTCTGAAGTCTGGGAGGGAGACATCTCCTCCAGCAGCGGGGATGGAATCAATGTTCAGTACTGAGAAAGAAGGCCTGAGGGAGGGGAAGGGACAGGGCTTCCCAGCCAGCTGATGGTTGGGGTCACAACTGCACTGAGGAGGGAAGCAAGGGAAGAATCCATTGGTTTCTAAGACTTTCTTCTTGCCCCAGGTGGATTTCAGGGTAGTGTGCCTCTGGCGTCATTGTTGTCAAAAGCCCTCTGCCAAGCCTCCCGGTCTCTAGGGGTGTGAGATGGGATTTCTGCATAGCAGATGAGGGACACCACCACCCCTCAGCATGGGGGCAGTGTATGCCTGTCCTTGCTCTAGGCTGATGTCCCAGGGGCAGCCTTGTTTGTGTTTATATATTCCCCCTGCCCTGGGAGGGGAGAGTTTCCTCTCTTTGACACATAAATGGTGAGAGGAAAAACTCTCCTGTGAGCTTCAGGTCATCCTCTTTTTCCCCTTCTTCGACAGAAGCCTGGGGGGTGCCTGGTCAAGGCGAATTTCCCAGTTTCAGAGTGCACAGCGGCCTCAGGAGAAGACAGGTGCCTCCCGGCCTTTCTATTAGCAGAATTTCAGATTCCTGACATGGAGAGACTCTTGAAAACATTTGTGTGATGCTGGAAAATGTCTGCTTTGTCCTCCTTTGTGTCCCAGGCGAGGACCTTTTTGTCATTTCATAGGCAGGCCTGCCTAGGCCCCCAGGGCAGCCAGGACCTAGGGGAGGCACCCTAGCTGGGACAGGATTCCCAGACAGGACTTTTTTTTTTTTTTTTTTTTTAATGTTTTGAAAGCACATTCAGAAAACTTCCTTGGATGGGTATTCTTGATTTTACAAAGGATTGGAACTGATGTCTCTCCATTCTTTTGAACTTTCTTCTCTAAATCCATAAATGTTTAGTACTGGTTTTCTTTGTTTCTGAGTGAGGTTTTTTTTTTTTTTTTCACGTTTAACCTTTTACCATTCCCTTGACCCAGGTGTGCACACTCCCCACCCTGAGACGTGTGCTCTGTGTAGCTTCCTTCTTTGGAAGGGTGTGCTGGCTTGGACAGCAGACAGCAGTGAGATAGAGCCCTCAGCACCCTTGAAAGGCTTCTTGGAGGCTAAGGAAATGCACCTTGGTTGATATTATCTAATCTGATGAGACTGAAAGGAGAGGGTAGCTCTAGAGTGATTAGGAGGTTAGCCTAAGGTCAGGCTTGAATTTGAGTCCACAAAGACCTCTATTTCCTTATCTTGCAACAAGGGTTTTGCAAGGATTAAATGAGATAATTCAGAAAAGTACTTAGCAGGGTGTATTATCTCTGTGCAGTCTATAATCACCAATTAGTAAATATAGGTTATTTCTCTTAGGTTTTAGTCTTTGAGAAATCAGTGCCAAATAAGATTTTTTTTCTTTCTTTTTTTCTTTTTTTTGAGGGGCGGGGGTGGTACTGGAAGGTTGAACCCAGGGGTGCTTTACTACTTAGCTACACCCTTTGTCTTTTTTATTTTGCAACAGTATTTCCCTAAGTTTGCAATCCTCCTGCCTCAGCCTCCTCAGCTGCTGGAATTACAGGCATATGCCATTGCACCTGGCAAGAAAGAAGTTTTTTAAATATATATAAAGTTTTTTTAAAAAATTGACTTTTTTCTTTTCTTTTCCTTTCTTTTTCTATCATGATAACAAATTTCATTTTAATTTCTAAAGCTCTTATGAGGATTATTTGACCTAAATTCAATGTCATGTATAATTTCAAATATCTAGTAAGTGCTCAATAAATGTTAGCTTTTAGTATTTCTATTTTTCTCACTATCTAAACAAGAGACGGAAACTTTGGCTTATTTTTCTATAGTGCATTTCACTTTTCCTGGATTTCAAAGGTATTTTCTGAAATGATAGAACTTTTTTTCATGTTAGTAAAACAAAAACACTTGCCGTTAATGCCTGCTGCAGAAATATTATGTAGAATCCAGAGGGCAAGTTATTATGAATTAACCTTTTTTTGTGTGTGGGGAAATAAGAACCTGCATAGTAGTCCCCTTTATCTGTGGCTCTGCTTTCTACAGTTTCAGTTACCTGGGGTTATCTATGATCCAAAAATATTAAGTGGAAAGTTCCAGAAAGAAATAATACATTGTTTTTCATCATTTTAAAGTAAATTTTATTACAATATGTTGTCATAATTGTTCTCTTTTATGATTAGTCATTGTTGTTGATCTTTCACTGTGCCTAATATAAAATTAAACTTTATCATGAGGATGCACATTCAGGAAAAGGCATTGCATCTGTACTGTCTGGCACTGTTCTTAGTTTCTAGCATCCAGTAGAGATCTTGGAAGGTGTCCCCTGAGGGTACAAGGGGACAACTATACTAGTAAAAGTTGCTTTGTACTGTGTCCCCATCCACCAGTAGGCAGCCAGCTCTGTGCAATGGGATGATCCAGGTAACACTGCCATCTTACTCTGAAGTACACTTACAGAGCTCTAGCTCACTCCAGGGTTTTAAGAAAAGGAAAGAGAAACAAAAGGAAAGGAAGGAAGAGAGAAGTGTGCAGTGATGGATAGGAAAGTGGGTGTGGGTATTTTAGGATTGTCTGGCCCCTAGGAATGGGAATGGGATGGCAAGAGTAGCAGTACTTGTCTTAAGGCTCTGGGTGAGGCCTTCAGATTGTCTCTCTGCTCAAAGAAATCTCCCATTAGCCAAAAAAACACAAGTACTCACTTTCACCGAGCCAAGTTGCTGCTGCCAGGTGAAGTGTCAAACATCTCTTAAGCAGCTTGTTTTATTTAACATGCCCAACAACTCTTAGGTGTCGGTGTCAGTACTCTGACTGTGTTCACTCTTTCCAGAGGGATAGAAGAGAGACCTAGAGAGGTTGAACAACTCTCCCAGGGTCTCGCAGTTATTAAGTGGTACAGATGGGATTTACATAAACCCAGACAATCTGAGTCCAGGGACTACACTATCCTCTTACAATACCTCCAAGGTGGAGACAAGAAGCGAGGAATCTTACAAGGTGAAGAGATACTGGGGAGCAAGGCCTGTGGCACTAACAGAAAGAATCCTGATTCAACCTGGCTTTTTCTGCTGTACCAGTTAGTCTGAGAAACATCACTGATGCCACCTATTTAAAATATGAGGCCCAAGTAGCCTTGTGTCCATTCTTGTCCAGCAAGTGCATGTACAGTCTTCACTGCACAGAGTAGCCAGAGACCACCCCTGTTTACCTCTTCAGCGAGGCAGACATGTGCTCCCAACACACCCAGCTTTATTTGCTTGGAGAAGAAGCTTCTCCACAATCTTGCGGAGAGTCACAGTGAGCTCCTAGACTGGCAGCATAGGATGCACAGATCCCCGAGCTCGTAAGAAATGCAGAATCCCAGGCTCTTGGCTGCTAAATCTGAACCTGCAGTTTAACAAAATCCCAGGTGCTTCGTGTGCACATGAAAGTGAATAGCGCTGCTCTAGAAGGTTAGCCTTATCTTTACTCGTCCCACCAAACTGAAGCCACCGGTTTGCAAAGTATGCTTATTGAAAGGCAAGCACTTGTCCCTAATTAATCGAGTGGCTGGTGTGAGTGGCACTACAAATCCACAAAAGAACTGGAATCTCCTTAATCAAAGGAAAGCGCATTAGGTGCAATAATAGATGCATGCCAGTGATTCTCCAACCTCTGCTTGGGTTTTTAGGTGGCTTTGTAATCAGAGGGTAGCGAAGCTTTGTTATTATTATTATTTTCATCCCAACTTCATTCTTTCATTCCAATTTCATTTCTTACCTATTTTACTTCTAACTGTACTTAATATATCTTTCTTCTCCCAAACACTCAGTAATTCACATTTCAAAGCCTCGCCTCATTTTACTTCGTTTGCAAAGAAATCGCCATGGACAGAACAGCATTTCTTTCTCCTCCCTTGACACTTGACGTTTCCTGTCCTCCAAATTCTGCCTCACTTCACATCATTTTCCTTGCTGAGTCCTGTTCCCCCTTCAAATGTCCAGTGGCCCTACCTGCAACCCTGTCTTCCCTTATACTTCCTTACCAATGAGAACAGAATAAAAGGGCATCCGTGAGGGAGGAAGAGGAGAGTGTCCCCGTGAGTGTCTTGAGACAAGGTTCCCGGGAAGCCAAGGAGAATCAGAAGGTGGACGGGTTGCATCACATTTAACCAATGCCTCACGGTCATTGCTATGAAGGCTGTAGGCCCTCTAGCCACACAGAGCAGCAAAGACAGGGTACTCATGTGGAAAGAGTTTCTATAGAGTACAGACACAGCATGCTGGTTTATCTGGTGTCATTCAAGAATGATGTGGTCCAGATGAACAGAATCCTACTTTTAAAAATATTACAATTTTAAGGGTATTTTGATGAAAGTATTTCCAGGCTGTACATATTCTCTATTAAACTGATTATAATAAATATTTCAAATGTAATTTGAGGTCAGTAGACATGTGAGTTATGTGTTAGATATTTTCACATATGTGCTATGTGTTATATATTTTAAAGAGGGTCTACACAGCCTTTTAAGCATTTATGGGGTTGTTTTTCACTATGTGAAAGTTCCCTAGTATGTAATGCCTCTTAGGTTCTAATTTTTTATATTTTTATGTTTTGCTTCTGTATATTATTATTATTATTATTATTATTATTATTATTATTATTATTACAAAGCTCTCAGTGTACAGACCTCAAGGCCAGAAATCAGATGAGCAAACATTTGAGAACTGCAAACGAAATAAATGTAACTCTCTTTGATTGAGCATCTTTGGTCATTGATCTATAGAAAGTGTACAAGTTTTACCAGAAAAAAAAATCTATGGTTCTATCTGCTGGTTTTCAATGTGGTGGTACAAAAATCTCTAATACTGGGATCTTTCTTTGCCTACTCCCTGAAATACTCATTGAATTGGTCTCCAGTGCCATGTAGGCACCAGGATTTATAAAAGGTACAACATGTCAGGCGCAGTGGCCAGGTCTGCAATCCCAGCAGCTCAGGAGGTGAAGGAAGGAGGATCACGAGTTCAAAGCCAGCCTCCGCAAAAGCAAGGTGCTGAGCAACTCAGTAAGACCCTGTCTCTAAATAAAATACAAAATAGGGCTGGGGATGTGGCTCAGTGATCAAGTGGCCCTGAGTTCAATCACCAGTACCCAAATAAAAAGAAAAAGAAAAAAAAAAAAGCTACAACATGATTCTACATGTAGCTAAAGTTGAGAACCATTATTGCTAATCTGGATTTCAGAAACTTTTTTAAAAATCCCATTTTTCAAGCATTCACCTGGTAATTGAGTTGTTGAAAAAGTGAACTCTGAGATAAATAAGAACTATCCTATCTGTGTAAAAGTGTATGTATGTATACACATGCATGCCTAATAACAAACACACAAAGTACTATAGAAGTTTTAAAATAAGGAAACTTTTTTAAGGCATCATGCAAATATGTGTATGTGGGATGTGTGTGTGTGTGTGTGTGTGTGTTTGCCTGTCTATAAGGTCCCAAGTGTGACATCTGTTTTCTTTTTTCCTAAAAAAATCTATTTTCATGATTATATAGAACTTTATGCTCATTCATTAATATATGACTTATTGATATTTGGAGAGATTATTTTAAGTAATGGACTCGCATTACTAAAAGAACTTGACGAAACAGGCTAGGTGCGGGTTCTCAAAAGACTTTCTGAACTGTTGATTCAAAATAAAACTTCATGACTTCGGCACTGTTTTACCTTTGCATTTCCAAGTGTATTTTCTTAGAAACAAAGTTGGGGGATTTCCATTTTGTTTTACTGTTAGTGCAATATGTAGATTTCAGTAATATTTTGCAGCATACTCACATCCTGAAGTTTCTAAGACTCTATTAAGAAGTTATGCTGTTTTTGCAGGGATTTTCCATGGTGTTTAGTTTAAAAAAAATGCTGAATGGATGAAAAAAAGAGTAAGATTTCTCTCTCTCTCTCTCTCTCTCTCTCTCTCTCTCTCTCTCTCCTCTCCTCTCCTCTCCTCCCCACCCCCATTCATCACTGCTGTTTGTCCTCTGTGTGTAGGCAACTAATTTACTATTGTTCCCCTGAGGGGAAATCAAGTCAAAAAGTCATATTCAATTATTAGAAAAAGGTATTTCTATCTTAAAAAATGAAGTACAGTCAGGTGTGATGGTACACGCCTATAAACCCAGCTACTCAGGAGGCTGAGGCAGGAGGATGGGAAGTTCAAGGCCAGCCTGGGCAACTTAGCAAGACCCTTTCTCAAATACAGAATGAAAAGGCTGGGGGGCAGGAGGCAGTGGTGTAGTTCAGTGATAGAGCATTCCTGGGTTCAATTTCTGGTAGCAGCCCACCCCACCAAAAAAGTTCATCTGATTTCTTAGTAAATGTCATGTCTGTCCAAAGTACCCTATTTGTATGAACACTTATGTAGATAAATCTTAAGCAGACTATAAATATAAATACTGACCCACTCTAATGCACAATGCTTACATTTTATAAATTTAGGGAGTCCCCTGTCTTCATTTAATTTCCTCAAGTGCACATTAAGATTTTGAAAAAAAAAATTCTGTTCCATAAAGATTTAGTAAATATTTTCATTCTGGGTCTCAGTTATTATGTTGAATGCCTTCCAAATTTTTCACCCAGTTACGTTTTATACATTATTTGTGTTGACAGTGAAGAATCCTGAAGTGATAGAAGCTTAATCGAATGCACTATTTATAGTGAGGAAGTTATTCCAAATTTATTTCAACAGGCTGGCCATCTCTGACATAAACACCCAAATTATGAATGACCTACATATACACACAAATATTCAACCTAGATCTCTGGCTTGTATTCTCGCTGTGTTACATCCATGGAATCATTAACTGTCATGACAATTTCTGTAAAAACCTTGGAGTGTTTAGAGACACCTGACCTCCCAAATCTAGGCAGGAGTAAAGTGGGGGGATGGCAAACTGGGGTGCGTGGTGGCGACAAGGGATGGGATGTCATGATCAGTTTGAAGAGACACTGGGCTCTTTTGTGAGAGTGGCATCTGTTAATTAAAAAATAAAATAAAACCAAACCAAACTCTCTTCCCCAACACAAGCTGTGTGTTTTTTAAAAAAATCTTGCTTATTTACTTTGCCTAAAATTCTGCCATTTAAAGACTCAGATTCATTTGCATTCACACGTCTGTTTTTTAAAAATGCCCCATGCTTCTGGGTAGTTGAAAAGAACATCAGTTATTCCTTCCCTCATCTAAATTGGTCTTTTGGATGGCTTTTCACTGAAAGTTGGGCTTAGGTCAACAATCCTAAAAGGGTGGGCATTTTGTTGTTGTTGTTGGGAAGTGATGGGGGTTAATTCAGAGCAGGAGAAGAATAGGTCCAGGTGGAAGGGCAAGAGCCTCCTCTAGGTAAGTGTTGTATACCTGGAAACTCCAGGAAGGGGGTGCTGTGGAGAGAGACAGAAAAGGAGTGCTGCAAGCTATTACACATGTTCTCATATTTTCCTAAGCTGCTTCTCTCTCTCTCTCTCTCTCTCCTCCCCCAACCCCAATTCATCACTCTGTCCTCTGTATGTAGGCAGCTCTATGCATTCTATGCACCGGAATATGAGAAGAAACTCAACTTCCTCCTTATTCCTGTTCTTTTTGACTCCTTACACTCAGGGCTCAGATGTCACCTGGAACTTCATTTACTTACTGAATTACTTTGCCTTTGCCAGGCTGGCTTTAGCCATTCATAACTTCATTCATAACTTGCTTCTTCTATGTGAAAATGGGTTCTAAATGTCCTGGATACCTATTTACCAGTTGACATCAGGATGTAACGTGTATCTAACCAGGCACGGTGATGCACGTCTGCAATCCCACCAGCTCAGGAGGCTGAGGCAGGAGGATCTCCTGTTTGCCACAAGCTTCAGCAACTTAGTGAGACTCTGTTTCAACATAAAAATTAGCAAGGACTGGGGATGTAGTTCAATGGTAAAGGGACCCTGGGGGTTCCATAAATAAATAGAAATGATTCACTAAATAGTAAGAATATTTCTACAAGAAAATTTCTCTCCAAAACAAAACAAACAACCAAACAAAACAGTCGTGTGTTAACATGTGTCTTAATTGGAGACAACCTGAATGGACTCAGTGAGTTTCTATTGTCCCTCATTCTTCAATCTTAGTTTAAAAATGGGGGATGTGTTAGTGAGCTTTCCATGGCTGTGACAAAAATACTTGACAAGGACAATTAAGAGGTAAAACTGACTTATTTTGGCTTATGATTTTAGATGTTTTGAGTCCATGGTCAGCCAGCTCCCAGGGAGAACAGCAGGTTGGCATGGCATGGCAGAGGGAAGCTACTCAAGGCAGCCAGGAAGCAAACAGTGTGAGAGGATGGGGCTGCGGCCGTGGCTCAGTGGCAGAGTGCTTGCCTAGGACGTGTGAGGCCCTGGGTTTGAGTCTCAGCACCATATAAAAATAAGTACAATAAAGGCCCATTGACAACTAAAAAAAAAAACAAAAAAAAAGAGGAAGGGGCCAGGGTCATATGTAGATGCCAGCCATGCCCCCCAGTGACCTACTTCCTCCAGCCATGCCCCACCTACCCCCTAGTTACCTCGCACTATTATTAACCCACCAGCTGGATTATCCTGATGACGTCAGAGCCCTCACGATCCAGTCGTCTGACTTCTGACCGCTGCTGCATTGCCTAACACTTAACTTTTGGGGAGACATTGCAGATCTAAACTGTAACAGAGGATGTTAGGTTGAACTAGAAAGAGACACGGAGGAGTGAGGCTTTATTTGATCAAATTTAGGTACTATTAGGGCGAGCAAGGGAGAGGACACCCATAGCTCCACAGAAATACGCTGATAGGTCCAGACTCTCTGCGCTGCAGGGACAGACACCCACAAGGCCCTGTGTGGTCTCGCCTCTCCTGTCTCCCCTGCCCCATCTTGTTCCACTTTCCTGGGTTCCAATTCTGTGGTTGTTGTGCCACACAAGGCCTTGGTGCCAGCTCTTCCAGATGTCTTGGAGCACTCTCCTCTGCCCTCTGTCCTAGGCTGCCCATCACATCTAGTGGACTTCCCCCCCCCCACCGTCCTGCTTCCGATTTCTGCTCTTGACCACACCTGCCTCAGGTGATTCCTTTTATTTCACACATTTGCTCATTTCTATTTCTTTGGGATTAAGTGCTTCATTTTGCAGTTGTACATTAATTAATGCAATTATTTTGTTTAACGTTTGTGCCGTCTAATGGGAATACTTGATGGAAACAGACTCTTTCTGACGCTCTTCACCATTTGTGTCTCTAAGTGTTTTCAGAGTGTTTGGGACATAGTAAGAGTTCGCTGCATTATTGTTAAATGGGTGAATAAAAATGAGTGACCGTAAATGTACAAGATGGTTCTCTGTATGGGGCTCATGTTTATTTATTTATTTATTTATTTGGTGCCAGGGATTGAATTCAGGGGCACTTGGCCACTGAGCCACATCCCCAGCCCTATTTTGTATTTTATTTAGAGACAGGGTCTCCCCGAGTTGCCTAGTGCCTCGCTTTTGCTGAGGCTGGCTTTGAACTTGAGATCCTCCTGCCTCTACCTCCCAAGCCACTGGAATTACAGGCATGCGCCACTGTGTCCAGTGGGGCTTATTTTTAAATGCCACATTTTTCTCTTTAGAGAAGGCGACTAGTACACTGGCAGAAAGAAGGACTTTCTACAGACTCTGATTCTCCAATTCTTAGGTTTCTGTATGTCAGAAGTCCACTGAAGACTGTGAGCTCATTCTACCGTGGTTAAGTATTATCAATTTCTTGTCCCCATTTGACAAACCCCAATTTAACCAGAAAGGGAAAGCTTCATGGCAAACCTCCATGGGGCACATGGAGCTATTTGTTATTATAAGTGCCACAAGATGGCATTCCAAATCTCCTCTCACACTAGTCTTAGGTCCATCTTTTCCATCCATGCTGTTGGTCTGTCTCTGCCATAGAACATGTGTTGAGCTCCTTCTAGAACTTAGCCCTTTTATGGCAGGTGTCCACAGCTAACTCCTTATTTTTTTTTCCCCCAAAAGAATCACCTCAAATTTTTTCAGGAAAACTGTGGGTAACAAAATAAAGTAACATAAGAATGTGCTCTTCTTTTCTGTTTTTTTTTTTTTTTTCTAATCAACGGGAAGTCACTTTGAACAAAGAAAATCAAGGAAAACGTCTGCACCTAAGGATGAGAAGATATTAAAAATTATTTTTTAAAAATGCACAGGAAAGGATAGAAAAGGGAGGCCAAAGTGTTAACAGAATCCTAATGAAACTTTCAAGTCAATCATTGGATTTAGATAATTACATTTTTGTATATTAGCCTCAGATTTGGAAGTACATGAAATGCACTGTGTAACAAGACTTAAGGAATTGAAGTGTATTTTCATATATCTGACTAGCTCCTTCCTCATGTCACCTAGGATCCTATGACATTTCATTTGTGTCACAGTATCAGATACTGAAGTCCTCAGATAACCTGTTGCTGGAAAATTGCTGAGGCAGATGTGCAAGAATGCTATGGGAAAAACCAAGGAAGTCCAGAGTTTTGAGGGGTTTTATATTTATCACCAGATGTTTACAGTGTGGGTCTGGAGTTTGAGCTCAGGCCCAAATTATCTGCTTTAGGTAATTGAGGTTCTTTGCTGTGGTAAAACTGGGAGATGTGTCAAGGGGGGGAAATAAGTAATTCATTGGGAAACATGCAGAAGGAAACAGCCTTTGCTTTATTTTGTAAAGCTGAGCCCGAAAGAAAATGCACAAACAGCAAAATATTTTAAGTAAATCATTTTAAGTGACAATTATAGGAAGTAGTGGTATATTTTTTGAAAGACTATTGTAAATGTTATAAGTAATTCTGATACTTTAATTGTCAGGACTTTCTTTGTCCAAGATAGGCTTAAGTTTCCAAGGAAACATCCTAGCTCCAGTGAATGCATTTCTTTTATGTTTTCTGATAGTTGTTTCTCGAATTTCATTGGTGAACCTTTTTCAAGAGTCTGATATATGCACGTCTCAAAAAGAAATGTAACAGGTGGAAACTGAAATTATGGCTTTTCTCCACACAGCAAAAAAAAAAAAATACAGTCATGCATTTATTCTTTCATTTAATAAGCAACGAACAAGTTGTAACCTTGACACCAGGGTAACACTGGGGTTAGGGAACAGAGAAGTATATGACTTGGTCTCTGCTTTCAGATCCTATGATCAAGTCAAGAGGATATATCCGGAAGTCAATATTGTCTTAGTCAAGTACAAAGCTCAGAGGATGGAGAAATGTCAGGAGAAGAAAAAACACTCTGGAGTGTGTGTGTGTGTGTGTGTGTGTGTGTGTGTGTGTGTGTGTGTATAGGGGGGAGGTCACTAAATCAGCCAGAGTCCAGCTAATGTATCTTACAGGATATGGCAGTTGAGCAGAGCATTAAAGGTCACCAAGAAGTCTGCCATGTTGCTGGGGAAGAAAGAGAAGGTTGCCCCTGGGTGAGGGACTAGCACAAGAAAATGCCAAGAGATCTGGAGAACTCTGCATGGGGTGATGAGAACTTGGGGTAGGCTCAGGATCAGGTGAGAGGGGAATACCTAGACATATAGGGACTTGGCAACAGCTAGGCTGCAAACACACCCCGGAGAGAGATCCTGAAAGGCCCTCCATGCCAGGCTGCAAAGTGTGACCTTTATCCTGAAGGCAAAGGGGAGCCACGGAAGGATTTTAAGAGCCAGTGTGATATGAGCAGATATGTGCTTTGGAAAAATGATTCTGGCAGCCATAATACATTCTAAATGAAGACAAAAACCTCTCCTTAAGACCTCTGAAGTATTCTAGCTGGTTCCTGAGGAAGGGCTGTCTGTAAATCTTACCACTTATCCTCTTAACATAACATAGAAACATTATCCCACCTGACTTCTGGATAACTAGACACCACCAGGAGCTAGAGAAGTGGGTTTGGGGAAATTTTTACATTTTTCCCAAACCAATCCTGCATAGGCGTCTACAAAGGAAACCCAGCCTTTTCATATGGAGGAGAAATTTGTGCCAGCAGCCACTAGAAAGGCAGGAACATTCTACACACTACTTTAGGGGCAAGTGCCATATTTTCTCATTGTAGATATGCTATGGGAGAAAAGAGAAAAAGGCACCCTACTGTAGTGCTTTCTTTTTGTCAGCAATCACAATATGGGACAACATTGCTGTTTGCCTGAAAATTAGCCAACTGACAACCTGAGCTATGCATTCACAAGCGTGCTTTTGAATCGACCACTTAGACCTCTTTCAGTGTAAAGTAGAAGGTACTCAGTGTTGAAGGCTACAGTTATGGACGTTGTAAGAAACACTCCATTCCGAAACACAGCAAGAGCGGGGAAAGTCAAGGTCAAAGACAAGATAGAACCCCAAATTATGAAGCTTCCATACAAAGATGTCATAGAAAAGAGTCTTGACTCCATGGTGGCTTCCAGTTGGCTCCTAGCAAAACAAGAGGGTCCACCACCTTACATATTCATTTGCCCTGATGGTTGAAAGTTCATATGAGGAGCCTTGTCTCTCTAACAGAGGGCCCTGTGACAGACTCCCCACTTTATTTTTACCTGATGGCCCAATGATACCAAGAGTTCTGATCAGTTGTGATGTAAATCTTGGGCACTTTTTGGGGTTTTGTTCTTGCCTCACTCCCAGTAAGTTTTGGGGACTGGCAGCCCTGGGGCGGGGGAATTAGTAGGGATAGAAAAATGGGAGCAGAGCTTTGACCTGCCAGAGAGGAGCCCCTGCTGACACGGTCAGTCTGACCCATTGAATGGCCTGAATACGATAAATGCCGCTTTATCCCTCCTTGAAAGGCAGGAGATAGCACAGTCTAAATGCCCGGGCATGCTTAAATAGGCGACTCGGGATGTTTGAGTTGAGCGTGTTTGAAATCTGAGCTCTCTGACAGCCTGGGAGCTGCCACAGGTCACCTGCCTTGCTCCGTAGGGACAGGCCCAGGTCTCACAAGAAATTGTCCGTAGACGAATTGTAGTACAAATTCCTTTCTTTGTTGGTTGGCCTCTTTCACTAGACCATGGCCTATAAAATTTTGTAAAAACAATTCTTAAATATTATTTGAAAGGGCAAATGGCCCACGCTGAAAGGTTTGACAGTTTGACATATAGTGCCTGGTTTTGATAGCTCGGAAACTGCACAGTGTGGCCAAGATTCTCTCCACCTCCCCCCCCCACCCCTGTTAGAAGCCTGGTGTTTTTTAAATAGTGTCTTGTTGCTGTGCAGAGTTCCTTGGCTCCTCGCAATCTGACAGGCCATGAGTGTGCTTCAGTGATCTTAAATCCTTTTAGACTAATTTGTGACCGAGCAGAAAAATAGCTAGCACCTTGGAATCCAGCGTCCGAAAAGCATAGAACCAGGTACTGCCAATTAAAGAGCCTTTCGGATAATCATATCAAAGCAGACCACTCCGGCCTTCTGATAACACCAGAGCCAATGCCTAGAGAGAGAAGAGCCCAGAGTTTCACTTCAGTGAGGGGAAAGAAAGGGATTTGAGTGGCCTGGTCTCATCAGAGCCCAGGAAGTCGCAGGGAGTGGATTTCTGCATTAGAATGTTACCTCTGTGCAGTCAGTGTGCACTCAGCGCCCCACGGCTGCCTCTGCATAGCCAAAGGCCATTTCCAGGAGCCTCTGGCCCCGCAGTCACTGGCCTGCTAGTTAATTGCCACACGGACTTCATGACACATGGGCAGATAATATGACATTTTCGGTTTCTGTCACTAGCAAACGCCACAACGTCGCTTGCACTAGTTGCTAAGAAGCTGTCAGAAACCATTAGCAGTTGGCTAAAGTCGCCCTATGGCATTTCCTCATAGCATCAGCAAAACGAGCATAAATCACCCACTGGAGCCTACTGCTATCCTAATGAGGCTGTAAGCTTGTTTATGGACTAGCATCATTTTTATGATTATTTCCACCTTTTCAGTTTGCCTTCATTTGGCGGCAAGAGAAGTCAGCTCCAGGAATGAAGTCACTGCTGACATTTTACAAATGTGGTTCAGAGCTGCTGCCTGCTGCCGTGTGGTCGGCCGGCGGTTCTCCAAGTTTGTTTAGTGATCTTAAAAATAAAAAAAATAAAAAAAAAAGGAAATAAATCCTCTGGAGACTGCATAGAGGTGACTGTATCAAATTGCAGAGTGAATGGAAATGCTAAAGGTACAATTGACCATTGAGACTCTCTTCTGAGGTCGAGACGTTCCGAGATCAATTTTCAATTTTCGAAAGTGGAAGAGGTTAAACAATTTATTAAAATCTATGAAAGTGTTTGCTTTTAGAATAGTCTGTTTTATTATGCTCTTCTCCTTCCCCATCGTCTCCGTTTCCCTGACTGTGTCGGAAAGGAGCAGGGTTTATTGTTCTAGGCTTTTCTGAACATGCACCAGTATTTACACTGGATTGAAAGCATTTGCTTCCAATGAAAATCTTGTCTTAGATTACAACCCAGCAGTGTAATTTCCCTCCCAGATGGGAGTAAAGTAGCTGTATTTGCCTAAAAACAGTAGGAAGAACAAACTGTGCATTAAGCCAAGGCTGTTTTTGGCTTGAGCTAATGATGTAATAGAAACCTTTTATTCGGGAGAGGTCACTGCCAGGGACTGAAGGGGGTGATCTGGCTCCTGCTTGAAAGGTTTCTCCATTGTATCTACATAAGTCTTCACTTAAAAAATTCTGTTCCTAATGCTTCTGCTTTCATACAGCAGAAATAAACAGGAAAGGTTCTGGTGAGTGTTACACATGGAATGCAGAAAACCTTCCTCCCCTAATGGAGTATATAATTCAGGTGCCCTCAAGGCACGCTTTCAGGAATTCTTTTGCCTGAGGTAATGGGAAGCTAAGGCTGCTTTAAGGCCTTGATTATCTATTGATGCACAAAGCTGGAAAAAAGTCATCTCCACTGGATTATAGTAGATATTTCCATAAATTATCAATGAATTCTCTTCTAGGCAGGCGCTTGGCATTGCTTGCTAAATTAATCTGAAGGGGTTTGAGAGGGATAAAAAGGCTATTTTTTTTTTAAAGGTGGAAAACAATCACGAGAGGTGGGGAAAAACAGTATTGTTAGGTTAGAAGCTTTTCATTTTTAATCAATGATCAAGTCATATATTTCTTTTCCTTGGTTACCTTTTGCATATTGAAAGTGGATTAGCCCATTGAAAATTTAAATGCTGAGGGTTGTTTTCCTTTCTCATGTTTCTTTAATGAATTGTTATTTTATATGGTGAATTGCTTCTCTGTATAAAAAGCCTCTTTAAATACTGGACTTTCAAAGAATTTATTAGGCAAACCCAAGGGGACTTGTCATAAAACACTTGGTTATGCAAATAAAGACTTGGGTAGGCTGGAAGGGAGCATTGATTTAGGGATGAGGTTGTCTGGTCCAGAATGGACCCCAACAGCTCCACATCCAGCCACATGACCTTGAGCCAGTCACCAAACACAGGACTTTCTTCTCTGATGAAGTGATGGCTTTGGATTGGGGGGTCCTCATGATCTCTTCCAGTAAGAGTCCAGACTGTGAATCTGTGGACCTTTAACAACATAGATCACTTAAAATACGGTGAAATTATGGATTGTAAACCAATGAAAGTTTAAATTCAGAAGCTGTGCAAAAGTTTGGCATTTGTGGCATATGCTACAATAATAGTAGAAATGTTGACATTAGTTCCTCACCCAACAAAGTTTTCCAACTTCAGCTCAGCTCAAGTCAAGGCAATTGAAAACACATAAAATAAAATAAAAAGTGGGTCACTTTTTTTTTTTCTCAAGGGTGGGGGTTGGTTGGGTTTCCTGAGGGAGCTATTACAAATAATTGAGTTTTAACATAACTACTGTAGGTTAGACTGGCATAACTGAAAATGAAATAGAGAATTCTTTCTGGATGTAGAACCTCAAGAAAGGAAATGGGAAATAGAGAAGTTCATGAAGCCTTGTAAATGAATCTGTAGCTAGTTCTTATGTCTAGTCACTGGGAAATCTGTCTTACCACAGTTACCAAGTTCTTTGGACTCTATGGATTCCCCATCCAATAACTTTTTTAACTAAAGGAATGTGCTCTGGGATGTATTTGTTGTCTCTTTTCTAAGCCTGGCTCCTGTAGCTCTTCTTTTCTGGACCCAGATCAACCAGTCCATTTCTAAAAGGCAGAGGCATCCATGGAGACCAGGGCCCTAGGTGGCTCACTGGAGGGGGATGTTTGACAGAAGCTTTGATACTTATTAATGTAGTGGGTTGAGTCCATTATTGTTTTCCCTTTTGACTTTGGTACCAAGACAAAAAAAAAAATAGCTACTTCTCCATTTGGATCTTGTGACTTATTTTCGACACTGATTATATGAATGGAAATTTTATATTTTTTCTTATTAAATGTGGCATTATAACAGGAATACTACTTTTTTTAAAAATTTTGTTGCATCACAGAGCCAAAATATATTCTATAAGAAACAGTTTAAATGTTATTTAAAAAAATGGAAAAATAGGATCCAATATAGAAAACTAGATTACCAAGTGACTTCAGGATGCAAAAAATTTAAATCTAGAAGACATTTTAGAAACTGCCTGGATTACTAATGTAATGTAACTCCAATTTAACTATTAATTTAGCATAACTTTATTTGATTTAAATAGTAGTTGTTTTCTAATTTAAAAATCATTTCAGGGGGTTTTCCCTTATAAAACCGGATGCTTTTTCCTAAGAAAAATTCTATTCTATTTGAAGCATTCCTATGTCAAAGTTCTTTTATGATGGATTACCTACATTTCCCTGTCCTAGTTTAACCAGTCTTAAGATTGGTGGAAATAGTTGATATCTTAAATGCATCTTCTCACAAGTTGATGTCAATGACTGTATGTGGAATTTGAATACCCAGGCAGCAACAGTTCATGACTACCGCCATATTTAACTCCCTAGTAGAGTTAGACAGTCTCAATGAGTCTCAGCTATGCAGATTGGAATGATTACCATGGCAACAAAGCCACTAAAGAGATTGGCTATTTCCCTCCATTCCCTTTGACCTTTAGCACTGTTCTTTGGAAGAAGTTCTTTAGACCTGATTACTTTTGAGCCTAGGCCTTGTTCTTTCTCTTTTGTCTCGAAAAAAAAGAAAAGTACCAAAGAAACTATTAATCATTTAAATTGCTCTTTTGGTTTTGTTTATATCCAAAGGCATTCTATTTGAATAAAGCATGTCAAGGTAGCATCAGTCAAAATTTGATTCACTATGTTTGCAGGTGATGGCTTGGACAACAGTGTAGCTTCCCCCAGCACAGGTGACGATGATGACCCTGATAAGGACAAAAAGCGTCACAAAAAGCGTGGCATCTTTCCCAAAGTAGCCACAAATATCATGAGGGCGTGGCTGTTCCAGCATCTAACAGTAAGTGGATTCTAAATGACATATGTAAACTAAATATGGACAATGAACCAGTTTTGATAGAAAAATAAATGATCCCTCTGGACTTGAAATATTTCTTAAATCACTGTGTTCGCACAGTTTTTGCAAAGTGTTAGCACTTGTTTCCTAGTTACGTACCCCACTTGAGGAGTTTTCTTTGAAGTTCGCTATTGCAATTTTGTTAACCTTTGTAAGTTATAAGGTTTAGGAGTTCATGTGCACTTGTGATTTTAAGTGTGTGTGTTAATGATGTTGCTTTTCTAAAGTGTGACCCTGAAGTATTTAAAAGAAAGTTAGTCAAACCCAAGAGAGAATGACTTAATATCTTCAGTGAATGCTTTAGTGGACCTTTACAGTGAACAGTCCACAAAAATTTAAATCATGTTGCAATGGCAAGATGATCGAATAATTTGATGTTAAGTGGCTTGAGAGCACCAGCTTCCATTACAAAACACTCATGTGAGTCAGAGTTCCCAGTGAAAGTTGTCCCTGCATTTAGAACTGTAAAGGAAAACAGCAATATACAGTCAGCTCTTCCTGTGTAGTCCCTTGTGACTTTTCAAGCAGAGTAACAGTTTATATTGTCTGTGTGAGTATTGCTGTTTTCACTGCAGGAATTCTCCTGGAGATGTGAGAAACTGGAAATTTGGGGCTTTATACCACCAGGGGATTTATTTTGTTTGGGTATTGTTCTGAATGAATTTCATGTTCAAAATATTTATAATCATAATATTTTGGTGGATATTTTTGTAAGTGCATACGGATTTGATGACATCTGAGGAGGAAGACAAAAACGAAAATTTATGGATAAAATAACATTTTAAAAATCAGCAAAATTGTTGACCTGGGGATTTTCAATATAAGGGACAAGTGATGGATTTAGACAGGCTGTAGCCCAGCTGCATAGATGAATGAATGTTAAAAACTCAACTTTTTTATTCATGTCAGGAGCAAATCCTTTATGTTACTATTTTTAGCCTACTTTGCTTTTCTTAAAGTCACTTCCCATCCCACCCATGACCCCTTAGATATTGAGGTTCATTCTGCATTGTTACAAACATGTCCAGAACCTGTTGACCTCACTCCCTGGCCTGCTTTCTAAGCCATGCTCCTCAGTGAGTTGTCTTGGGACAGGGAGGGAAACCTAGGGGAAGACTGAAGGCCACTTTGGTTCTGCTTCTCTGGATAGAAGTTGAGCCTCCAATAATTCTCAAGGTGTAAATTAATCCTTATGTTCCAGTATTGGTGAATCAAATGAAAACTGAGAGCAGTAGAAGTAAATAATAATAATTATTATTATTATTATTCTTCTTTCATTCTCTTCTTCCCACCATGATTCCCAATAGTATCTTGACTATGCTGAGCATTTCTGAATGAACTTGAGGGCTTGGTGAATGCTGGAAGTTAGTCGAGGATTCAGATTGTTTTACCTGTTATAACTTTGGTATCATATTAAGTTCACCTAAAATCTGACTCAGGTACCATTACTCATCTGCCGCTTGTTGCATGTAGGAAGAAGGTATTCTCAGATCTGCCTCATGCAAGTTTCCTATTGAGGTTTATCAATCACTGTTGAACTTGGGGGAAGGAGGACTAGGGTGTCCAGGTCATGCCATGAAAAACAATAGTATGACATTGAGAGGAAAAGTGGCAATAGGTCAAAGGTACACATGCCAGAATACTATTTCCTCACTAGCTAACCTGCTCTTGAGTGAGGGGATCAAATCAGGATGAGCCTGAAGTCACAACCAGACTATTTCTATTTCTTAACCGAACAGGAAAAATGAACGGATTTCTTCAGCCCCATCTCAATCAGCAGGGGAGCTTTGGCTTTACTTGAAACTGAGATGCCCCTGAATAAAATATAATCAAATATTAGTTCAGACAGAATCAGAGAGAGAGAGAGAGAGAGAGAGAGAGAGAGAGAGAGAGAGAGAGAGAGAGAGAGAGAGAGAGAAAGCAAGTTATTTTATTCATCTGCCAGATTTTCCATTTTTCTAAGCTGTACCCTTGCGAAAAACCTTGCAGAGAGCTATGTTACGTTTTTTTTTTTAAAAAACAAAACAAAACAAAAATCCTTTCTAACATTGTGATTATACCTGCATTGCAATGCTTATGTGGACTATGCATTACTGGGGCAATCGTAAGAGAAATTATTCATGAGCTGCCTGATTTCTTGAGGCCTGGCTAATTGCCTTCAGTTTTAGAGTCTTTGCTGGCCTGTGTCACTGCCCTGGAAGAGGAAGTCCATTCCTCCATGTCTCTCTGGCTTTCTATGAGTGTTCATAGAAGTTGCCTTGTGGAGTCCATTTATTTCAACCCTCCTTGCCCACGCCAATGCCATCTGCTCAGACAGAAATATTGATAACAGTCTGAAAGAGCTAATTGCTCTCAGAACATCATCTTAAAAAAAACAAGGTAGAGATATGAAATATTCACACCATTCCTTCCCCCAAAGAGAAAAATTTCCTCCCTCCTCTTAATTGCAAGAGCAAATAAATTCCCATTTACAAAGAACACCCTCCCTTTTGTTTTGTTATTCTCCTTAAATGAATGCCTGATCTTCATCGATACATTTTTCATCAAAAGCTCTTTCCGAAACATTCTATGGAATAAAAAATACTATAGATATCAAAGAGGTTTTTCTTGTCATTGTTGTTGATTATCCAGATATAAGTACTGACATCTCATTCTAATCCATTAGTAACTTTATTTCAAGTTCTGAGAGTCTTTCAGGGATACATGATTCATTAGGAAGACTGAATGAATTTTAAATAATCACATTATTGCTATGTGATTTTTGCAGTTTATCTAGAAAATCCTTTCTGAAATTTTGCTGGATAATAAAAGAACAATTGAAACTATGGCTAATTAAAACAATAGCGATAACCATTGATTGACAAATTGTAAATGAATCTTTTTTTTTAAATGCCAAAAGGCATACTCTAAAACCTCACATACCTTATTGAAAGCAAATTGCTATTTTTTTTTCTTTTTGAAATAAATGGATCAATCTTTTCATTGAGTTTATTCAGTTAAAAAAAATCTGCCCATGAAAGGGCTTTCAAGCATTTGTGTGTTAGAAGAGTAGAATAGGCCCTGAATAAAAAACCTTTCTGGATTTGCACCCCAGCTGCATGAGAAGAAAAAAATGTGCTGGTCTGTAGTTATCCACAGGTAGATTTAATCAGTAGCACATTTTACTACTCCAAAGAGAGAACTGAAAGCTCATTCTTGGACTCGAAGTCTCTAGCAAGCTAAACTGCACATACTTGTGTATAATGAAAACAATAAAAAAAAGGAAACAAGTTTTAAACTTTGGTGATTATGGAGTAAAAGGAAATTTCAGTGCAGTATATTCCCAGCTTCGACTTAGTTGAACATTTGCCAGTGTTGATAAGTAGAGAAGTTCTCTTAAAAGAAAAGATTCCCTGGAATTGAAAAGAATGACTGGCATGATTTAGATAATAAGAGAGAATTCAAAGAAAATAAAAGCATGTATTAATAGAAATGCTTGCATTTGCCTGAAGAGAAATTATTGCAAACAATTAAAAAGTATTTAATATTTGCATATGAGTCACTGTATCGTCACAATCCATTCAGGGACTTAATGTCACATCAAGGTGTGTGTGTGTGTGTGTGTGTGTGTGTGTGTGTGTGTGTGTGTGTGTGGTGTCCCTTCTTGAGGGCGTTATTCCAATTATAAACAGCCTACTATGTCATAATACTTAAGCTAGAAGTGCTTTGCATATTACCGGTTTTTCTGCTACATTGTGTCACAAAGAAGTGTATTCAAGGACCTAGTGAAAAATGAGGAAAAGAAATAAATTTAATGTTTAAAGTACAAATCAAAGATCTTTCTTCTTTTTTGTTTGCCTACCAGATCATATTGCAGTTTTCAATATAATCTAAGTGGAGAAGCGGTTAATGTGGTTCTTATTTAAAATATGCAGAGACTATTTTTCTGCATGAAGCCACTGTGTGTGTCTCAAGAATCCTGAAAGTTAGGGGGAGTGGAGATATTTAAAATGTATACCTGCAGATTCAAATGAAAAAAAAAAAGTATTCAAGAGTCAATATTTGGCATGGACCAATAGGAGAGGGGGAAGAGGTGATGGAGAAGGTTATTATGGGGAGGCAATCCAGAAGATTACTGGGGGAAAGTGATCCAGAAGGTAAAATAATTTTTTATTCACATTTCCTCCAACCCCCCATCTTTTCATTCATCTTGAGGATCCCCTTGGGTTAAATCTGACAATTGAGACAAAGTTTATTTCTAAGTCATACACATATATTTACTATGTGTTTTTGTTTCTTTTCAATTTTTTTTTTTTTTTGCATGTGAACTTGTAGCCTGGAAAATATTTGTATGTGTGTGTGTGTGTGTGTGTGTGTGTGGCCAAATTTATGTCTTCATTTCTGATTTATAAGACTTTCCTCTATTGTGGATAAAGCCAATGTGAGGGGTTGTAGAATCTTCCAGGTTGAGAATGGCGTTTCCATAGAAACACTATTAGATGAAAAGTGCCCTGCGGGTCCGCCGCTCTAAGGATGGAGTAAATGGAATTGAATTGGGAATTGAATGCTCTAGAAGAGACAGATGTTGTTTCATTGGTTTTGCTTTTGGTAACAAGATCTGTTGGAGACATCTTACTGTCATATCTCTGCCTGCGATTTTGGAAGAATTACTGTCTAACCATTATGAATTATTATGACAATGAAAAAGTAGTTCTAATTGCTGTCTAGCTAACCCATTCTGTCGGTCAAGGTGAGTGAAAGGTCAGAAGGTAGATAGATGGACCTATAGGTGGGCTCACAGGTAGATAACAGAAGGCATTTTCTCTCTCCTCCCATTTGCATTTCTCTTTCTGCCCTTCACCTCCACGTTCCGTTCCGTCAGCTTCAACAGTGAACATTCTTAGTGAATATTCTTTCCCTGATGGCTTTCTTCAGCCACCTGTGTCCCAAAAGACGTGAGGCAGTCCTGAGAAGCTGGTGGGGGGCAGAACAGCCACATTGGTGAATTCTTGCCTGAAATGTCTGTCAGAGTAATATAGAGTATTTGAGAAAGGCTGCTCCTTCCTCAAAGTTGTCCTAACCTGCTTTGATTTTCATGTGCCTGAGCCCAGGGAAGTGATGTCTGGAGTTAGTAGGTAACTTTGACCCCTTCTTTAGGATGTGTAATCTGCAGATGTATTTTTATATTAAGATGCTTGAAAACTAGTATAAAGGCAATTTGTCCCCTTTCAGATGTTCATGTACCATATCAAGAAGGAGCTCTTTTAAACATATGAGAGGAGGATCTTTGTCCTTATTACTTTTGCCCTTATAAATAGTTGTCATATACCTTCTCCTCTGACCGAAGCTAGTACTTGCTGAAACAATCTCAGGTTTGAAATGCTGAGACTCCCTCTCTTCATCTTAAAAAGATCTCTGCTACTTTGAAGATAGCATTTTTCAACTCTGATTAGATAAGGACCCTGACTACTTTTCACCCAAGTGGGAATCATTTGTCTCTGGAGGAAAATGGAACAGACTATTTAATTACTCGAGGGGATTATTGGACTGTCCTAATTCTTCTGTGATATACATCATATAAACTCTGTTTTAATCATGAAGCGGGTGGCTTCCAGATTCTGGGGCAACTGCCTTTTTCTTTTTCTTAGCTAGTTATTGAAATCCTAATGGGATGGGTGATGAATTTTCTTAGGTCAGGTAAACTGAAAAGGCTACAGCTGGAATTCTTCACCCAGAAGAATCGGAGTTAATACTAATGATCATTGTGAATTAGAAGATCAAAGGGGAAGCGTCAGCCTGTTCTCCAAGTTGCTGCCCCAGAGGCCATTAGTGACCTGGCAGAGCTCTCTCCCAGCCTTGAGCACCTCCTACCCCGTGCAGGCCTTTCTTCCCCACTCCCAGTTATGCACCTCTGACCTGGGGTAATTACAGTCCGTTGATGAGGAGGCATTGGGAAAACAATCCAAAGTAAAAACAAAAGTCGAACTTTAAAATTGCCCATTTATCCAGGTACATAGGACTCATAAACCAATAGGCTTTGACAGGACTCTGTGTTTTTTTGGATTGTGATGGAGATTTTTGAGATTTTCATGCTGTCCAATGAATTTTTTTTTTATTTATTCCACTGATGATGCCTTCTCTATGGGATTATTGTAATGTCTGGCTGGCAATCCTTCTAAAATTTTCCTTTTGTTTCCAGAGCTAAAATAAAAGTACACAATAGTTAGTTTTTCTCATATTCTCCCCCCCCACACACACACACCACCCTTTCCTTTTTTGCAGGACTAGGGATTGAGATCAGAGCTCTGTGCACGGGAAGCAAGCACTCTATCACTAAGCTATTTCCCCAGTCCCTCTGATATACTCTTAATTAGGAGAATTAAATATAAGATTAAGTTTAAAACAAAAGTGCCCACATAAGCACAATTTATTAAGTCGATGGTTTCTGATGCAGAAGACCATTTGAACACTAGCCAGCCATTTATAGACTTTAAAGCATACATCAATATCATGTCTCAGTTTTATTCCAATTAATGACAAAGTTTTTGAAGATAAAATACCAAACTTGATCCACAAGTATGCAACTGCTCCTCCTCAATTGATCTTTCGGATTAAAACTGAAGCACCACATGTTTATGTGTATAAACATACACATTTAGACATACACATATATCTATATGTTTATACATACATCTATATATACACATATTTATATATACACCCATGTACATGTATGTGTATATATATATATATGTATACACACATTTTAACTAACTCAATCAAATCCTTAGGAATTTTACTTTATCATCATCATCGTCATCATCATCATCATCATCATCATCATTGTGTTACTGGGGATTGTACCCAAAGCCTTACACATACTAGGCAAGCACTTTCTCACTGAGCTACATCCCCACCCTTTTTTATATTTAAGAAAGGGTCTTGCTACATTGCCCTAGCTGGTCTCTAATTTTTGATCCTGCTGTATCAACCTCCTGAGTACTAGGGATTAGAGGCGTGCATCATAAAGCCCAGCTCAGGAACTTTATATCATATAAACCTGACTTTACTTTCTCAGTGTTTATGATTTCTAGAAGATACTTTACCTTAAAGTATGAAGGTTTGAAGGAGAATCAGATGGTTTTGTTTCAGAATGGATTTTAGTGTAGTGTTTTGGGTTGGTTTGGTTGGTTGACTATTTTGCCAGCAGAAGTAAATCACTATGTTATGAAGTGTAGCAAATTTTGACTTAACTGGAGACATCTCCGTTACATCTTTCTTACTAAAGTATGAATGTGACTTTGGGGACATGTATATTCCTACATATTTGCATGTATGCATTTTTCAGTAGGACAAATCATCTCTGAACATTGCCATCTCTAACAAGCCTAGGTGGGAAAACTAATCTTTTTAGTTTTTAATTATTTTTTTACTTCTTTTGAGCTCCTACATAGGCATGTTCAGGGCTCTAATTTTTCTTTCTGCTGCTGAAGCCACATGCTAAGGGGCTACCAAACATATGTCTGTTGCAGGAATCACAAAACCTTCTTGGCCATGGCCAAAGCTTACATGTCATATGCACAATGCAATGATGTTTCAAAAACAGTTTTGTTGATGCTCCAAGGTAATACAAATGATAGTGATTGTGTAGATTCACATTGAAATGATTACTGGTGATGAGAGTGCTGGTGGTTCAGGGTTGCTTGCACCTGTATTTGCAGAGCACTGAGCTTGGTGCAGTTGGCATGGTCAGTGGACTTGATACTTCAGGGTATCAAGAATAGAGAAGAGCTCTCAAGAACTCAGATAGGACAACTCATTTTGGTGGGCCAGTAGAGAGCTTCTGGAAGCAAACTATAGCTGACAGGGTTGTGCCTTGCAGTTTTTTAATTTTTAAAGACAAAAATTTTAAGTTCTTGTTTTTCTAGCCATTGCAAAACATGTTCAGGCAGCCAATTATAGCCCAATGAACATGGCTTTTAATTCAAAGTATATTGTTCTATCTAAAGAAAAGTTAGACCCTAAATATTTAACTCAATGTTATAACTGTCAATACCCTAAGTTAGTTGATACTTAAAGGATACAAATGACTTTGTTTTACATTTTTTGAAATATTCTGAAATAGAGATCTTTGGTAACTATTTGAATCTAAATGTTCTGCTGGCATTATCTTTTCAGAAAAAAAAATTATGAGACAATGTATGTGCCCTTCAAATCTGTTGGTGTCTTTGCTTTTCAGTTTTTAATATTCTGTGGTTGAGCCGGGCATGGTGTTGTATGTCTGTATCCCAACTGCTTGAAAGACTGAGGCTGGGGATGGCAAGTTTGAGGCCAGCCTGGGCAACTTAGTGAGACCTTGTCTCAAATAAAAAGAGATAAGGATGTAATTCAGTGATAGTGCATACCTGGGTTCAATCACCAGCACCACCAAAAAAAGAAAAGAAAACCTGTGATCAGTTTATCTATTTTTACATTAACTTTGTCACTAGTATCCCTGAGTACCCAAGGGCTCTCAGTTGTCCTATGGCATAGGGGGCCCCGAGAATTTGGTGTCCCGGAAGTTTTGAGAGGTTTAGAGGCCAGGAGGTATACTTTGTTCACATGAATGTTTATCCTAAAAAAAAAAAGATCACAAATATTTTTTCCATTGCAGTGTAAAGAAGTTTAGGAACAATTCTTACTACCACCTAAAATGAGCCAGTTTCCAACTCTCTAGAGGTGAAGCTCTACAGATATGATTTGACCTCATTTAAAAAAAAAAAAAAGAAACAGGATTAATTCTTGCCTACAAAATGTTATTTTTATCATTTGTTTAGACAGCAATTTAATAATTGCTTGGCTATTTTGATATTGGATCATTTTATCTTTTTAGCAGCTGAAGAAAAAATTGATCAAAAGGCTAAATAAAATCATGAGTATCTCAGTGGTGTTTTATAGATGAATTTTTTTCACATACATTTAACTCTGAAAATAAACCTGTGAGATAGGCAGGATGAAAAAAAATGAAGTATAAAGAACTTAATGGTTTTTCTCAAGGTCAAAAGCTATGAACTGGCTGAGCTCAAACTTAAATTTCCATGTGCTTTTGCCTCACCAACACAGGACAAATCAAATCACATTGTGGGAGTTTGAGGTGTAATTATAATCTCTTGCTACAGCTATCTTAATAATAATAATAATAATAATAATAATAATTATTATTATTATTATTATTATTATTAGTTAAAAATTTGAAATTTTTGGCATAAAACCTCAGAATGCAATGCAGTAAACCTTAGTTTACTGGCAACTAAGATTTTTTTTTTTCTTTTCTGGATTCTTTTCTCCAAAATGTCAAATATCTGCCCTTCTAAAAGACAAAACTATCGATAGTTTACAATAATCTTAATTATTTCTGAATTGTTAGAATTTCAAATTTGAGACACTATTTAACTGTTCCTCCTTCCTGACAGAAATATGTAAATCTCTACCCATGTCTATTACTAACAATGTCTGATGGTGGTTTGGGGTTGAAGGATCTTTCTTTATGCAAATCCTAACTAAACCTAACACAGAATTTAGCTCCTTGAGGATTTTTTTTTTTTGCCTGTCACGTGGCCAGGACGCCAAAGAGCTATGTCTTTAATTTGCTTTATGGAGATAGAAGAAACTGCTTATGCAGCCCCGATTACTCTTGAACCTACAATCCAACTGTCGCTTCTCAGCAAAGAAGGCTGCTAAACCCTGGAGAATTAAGCCGCCGCTCTGGGGTATGACACTGAGGTCTGATCATTTTAAAGCTAGTAATAACCAGAATCCTAAAATTCTTATGAATAAAATGTAATTTTAGTAATGTTTCCATAAACAGTGGTAATGGTGGCATTTTAGTAGGCAGTGACATTAGTCACATCGAAATTGCACCACATTGGCTTTTAAATTACTCCACCTGTCTGTGTGAATAGAATTTTCAGTGTAAAAGCAGAGAGACAGCTGCTGCTAATGTCTCCTTCTCCCCGTGCAGATAATGCTGGCAAATCTACATGCATAAAGGACTGGTTTGTGATGTAAAACGGTACCTGACCCCGCTGGCTCCTGAGCTACAAAGCAATACCTTTAATTACCAGTGGCTGTGTTTAGTTGTTGATATAAAAATGTCAGCTTCCAGGAGTGTAACCTCAGGTTCACTCCCTCTAGTAATGTCACACGCTGTACACTCTCTTGCTTCCACCCACATCCGTACTGCGATGGGTAAGCATTTATCTTGATGTGTTTCAGAAACATGCCCAGTATTAATACTTAAAAGGAAAACACCTAATACTGCAGGAACTTGATTGATGATCTTTTCATTCGAGAACTTTTACAGATTAGTGGAATCTGGTTCCCTCTTGCTAGCCAGAAGAGAAATATGGCACAATGTTTATACCTTCAAAGGGCTTACTGTTATTCATCTAATACAAATGCACATCCTTATGTGAGGGGGGGGGCAAGCATTTCATAGAGTAGGAATGGGAAAGCATAGAAGGGCTGCAGAATATCACATTTTTTTTTTCCCTATGTGCTTATACTTCCTGTTGATAGATGATGAAGTTGACTTTCTGGAGAAGGCTATTTATCCTTAGGTTTTTTGGGGTTATGGTTGACTGTAGCAGCTCCATTGAAATGAGAATGACCCAGGCAGGAGGATCCTCTTGTTGGAGATAGATGCCTGTTGCCAACAATGCATTTGGTGAAATGGTAATATAGGAGATATACGTGTCTGGCTCATTTGCAGGCATTCTTTTTGACTTCTTTCACACAACTGGTGTTTTCGTGTTTAATTTAACAAGGAATGAGTAGTAAATGAAAGCTGCTGCCTGAAATCCCACTGTGAGCGTGTTTTGCACTTGGCTCCCCAGTGACAAGGCAATTTGTGAAATTATGTGATGGAGTAATTAGATGAAGCCAGGGCTCCTGATTGTTGCCATGCATATGTGGCGAGGGTTTGTTGGGAAAGAGGGAGGGGGGAGCAAAAAATAGATTATTACCCTGGCAAGTTGGCTCAAAGCTTCTTCATTTATTTGTAAACAGAATATTTAGTGACCGCATAGGAAGTAGCTGTAATCACCAGCTCATAAAGAAACCACAGCAGAGCTTTTGGATTTTTGCAGAGTGCTCATGTAAAATTTAAGCTGGGAGGCAGAGTCCCTGTTAATGTAATTAGGATCTAATTTACCACCCTTTGCACACAGATGTAATAATGTCTAGATATTTATTCTATCTTTAAGCACGTTACATATACCTCAGTGCAGCCGTTACTGAACAGAAACAGGTGTGAGCACTTTCCTAATTCGTTTTCACACTGTAAACACATAGCAATTTAAGGGAAATATTTACCAAAAACGAGGGGAAGGAATGTCTGCAAATGAGGCAGTAATGGACAGTTGCCCTTTATGTACTGATGGCTTTCTCAATGGTTAAGTAAATTAAAGCAAATGCTAGAAAAATCAATAGGCCAGCATAGTCTTGGTTTTGCCTCATAGACTTCAGGACAGAATGACAGATGTGGTGTCTATGACCCATTTAAGTATTAATGCTTGAAAAACTGCTTCTGCATGCAAGGTGGTAGGCTTAGAAACATTCTGCTATATTAAATTATAGACAATAATATTTTTAAGTATATGTGGAATTTATACGTTTCAGTTAGGTTGTTCTTATGTGTTACATTTATACTGGAAGATTAGTTGCCTAGTTGTTGCAATAGCACCATAAATCAGATTTGAATGTTCCCACATGGAAACATCTTCATAAGGCTGTAGTTGGAAGGTGAAGATGATGTATTTTGAGCTGATGTGTATGTTGAAGTGAATATGCTCAATAACACTCTATGTGGAAACCAAATTAAATTTAATTAAGGTGTAGATGCTCAGAGCCTTTGGAAAAATCTGTAAAATAACATTCAAATGTGGCATTGTAATTCAGTTACTCTCCAGGGCTACACTTGCTATATTTTACTAACACGGGTAACATGTCACATAGGTTGACTGACACACACGGTGTGTGGAGTTTTCAGGCTGGTCTATAGTTCCAAGTGGTAAGTGTTAATCTCCAAGAACAAGAAGACAGGATGGTAACAATGCAGAGTAGTAGTTTTCCCACCCATGGGTCACATTTCCAAAAATTTAAGCCAACTTTAAAAGAAATCGATTAAAAATAGTCATAATATTGTTTTGTTGACTACTAAGACAGGAAGACAAGAAGAGAAGCAAGCCCAAGCATACTCAAACCTTAGAGACCAAAGCTGGTTTTTAAAGCTAAAATAAGATGTAAGGATGAAGTTATGATTCTGGTAATCTGAAGACAAGGTGCCTTGTGTTGGGGGAGAATTAGAGGTAGGCTGGCTGTAAGTGTCCTGTTTATCTTTGTGTCCTGTCTAAACTTAAGCAGTAATCATTCAACTTCCTTCTTTGCTCATGATAAAGCAGACATGTTCCCTTCTGCCTCTGGGTATTGAAAACCAGCATGTAAAGATGATCTTGTGATAAATCAGAATCATTGGAATCTTTGCTGGGTTGGTATAATGGAGGGAAGTAGAAGGATTGTTTACTTTTCAAGCAATCAAGAAGCTATTTCTGGATTTTTATTTTCATACAGCATAACATTTATATTTATAATATTCCTCTGAATTTGTATCATGAAATTTCACAACGTGCTTATTTGGAGATTTAATGGAGGTGTAAAGAGTAACTTTGAAAATATGGAAGTCTACCACCTAAAAAAATCTGAAAATGGAAATTATGACAGAATTGAAGATTCTTTGGCTTCTTCCAAAGCTATGCTCTTTAAACTTTAGCATGCATTCAGATTCACTGAGAATCTTTTTTAAGATGTAGATTATGATTCCAAGGGATGGGGCCTGAGATTTTGTATTTCTAACAAGTTCCCTGGGGGGCTGATACTGCTGGTCCACAGAGCACACTTGGCCTAGCAAGGATCTGAGGAACACAAAAGCAACATGACAAATATCAAATAGAAAGATGGTTGCTTTTCTCCATCTTTGATTTTTATAAATTTTTTCCTCTGATTTTTAAAACTTAATCCATTTGTTTTCATCCTATAAGTCGGACTCAAGTGTTCTGCTTTCCCTCTGCCAACTTTCAGTTCTTTCTCAGAATATCAAAGACCTTTTGTTGGTCTCCAAATACCCCCCAAATTTCTGATAAACCAAGGAATCACAGAAATACACATTGTGGGCCTGTGGACAGTGCACTTGTGTGTTCAGGGTGGGTGGAAAGGTCATGCTGGGGGTCGAGTGACACAGAGGAGGGTCCCATTCTCCTCAGCAGGCTTCAGTGCTCTGGTGACAGTGTCCTGAGATGGACATTTTCATGGAGGGCGGGCAGGGTGTGCAGTAGCTGTGCTAACACCAGAGTTCCTGCTCTGGTCCTAGAGCTCTGACAGTTGTCAGTAAGCAGTAACAGTATCCATAAGCACAGAAACAGTACATGCATTGGAAGGAGAAATGAGTTTGTTGCCTGGGACCTCTCAACACTTGTGTTCTCCATGAAATCCTATAATATCTCTACTGCCTTGTGGACTGCCATGGACACGGTCTATCTCGATTTTTTTTTTTTTTTTTTTTTTTTAGCATTCTGGAAAGGAAATTTGTTTTCAAAAGTGAACATCTGAAAAGTATATTCCCTCTAGTTTGGCTAAGATCTAAAGAATTATGATAAGTAGTGCATATCTATTAATCATTGCTTAGCAGGTAAATTCTCTCACTCGTTAAGAGTTCATGAATGTAGTTTCTTGAAATTAGGTCATTTATTTTGGTCTAAGTCATTGAGGATCAAAGGTCATAAGGAATCCAAAAGCCATTAGTCAGGGTTCTTTTCTGGACCCCTTAGATGTCATTGTACGAGTCACCCATGGCAGCCTGGGTCTGGCCTGCTGTCAGGGAGCTGGCAGGGTGCCTACTTTATTTCCAGTTTGCATAGATAAAAAGCAGAGCAGCTACTCTTGGAATCACTATAAAAATAAGCTTACATAAAATCTCCATTTGAAATACAGTATGTGTGTGCCCCTGCATGCCTTCTCTCAGGGTAACCAAGGGACCTAGAAATCAAAATTAGGGAGAGAGGCATTCATTTGGTAGCACTGTGGATTACCCTTTGTTTTGGTGCAGGCATTTATAATTCATTGTCGGTTTAGTGAAGACCAGATTCTCATAAAGAATTGTGATGACAAAACAAGCATTTTAATTTGCTAGTCTAAAATAAAAATAAAGACATCATTTTCACCATTATGTGTGTGTGTGTGTGTGTGTGTGTGTGTGTGTGTGTGTGTGTGTGTGTGTGTATACATGCATGTTGCCCTCCCCTTGAGGGAAGATTGAGGTATGTTTGGCAGCAATGACTTTTTGTGTATCAGAAGGAGTGGGCAAGAGATTTAGTCCAGTCCACTCATTTACGTCCTCCATGGAGCCCTGTGCGTCTCAGGTCCATGCCTTGAAGTGAAAACATCATCAGTTACCAAGACAACAGGTGCCCAGGACTTACTCCTTGAAAGGTATTTTATTGGACCAGATACCACGAGCACTCAGCAACATTCATCACTTGAGTGTTCAAGAGAGACTGAGTAAGCGCTGGGGTGAATTTCCAAAAAAAAATCCATATTTTGAATTTTTTAAAAAATCAGACCTAAAAGTAAGTATCCTATTTGATCTAAAGAAGGCTACCAATCATTATTCATTAATTTGCATGGGATTCTACAATGAATTATTGTATTCCCATTTTACAGATGAAGGAAGTAGAACAGAAAAGATTGAAGATCTAAGAAAAATCTTAAGTGTATAGTGAGATAGGGGCTGGAAAGAAAAAAATTCAGGGCCATCACTTTCAACCTCCTAGAGTGTTCTACTTCATACCCTGACATTTAAAATTATGACTTGTTATCGTTCTTGAAATTGCCTTGCATACACAGTTGACTGATATGACAATAGAAGTCCATATGACCTCACAGGGTCCTAGCTTTGCCCCAGCTATTCAAGAGTGATCATGACAGCTCTGTGGTCAACCCAGGGCTGTGGGTCCCCTGCATAGGTCCTGTGTTGTCCCTAGAAGCCTCTGATACCTATATTACAGCAAGAGCAAGTTTACGTTTGGTGTGTGTGTGTTGGCAGGAATTACATACTGTCAGTAGGAGCCCATATCTAGGAATATTTTGTTTTTGGTTTGTGGGGAGACAGCTAGAATATTCACCATGATGTGACAACCTAATCCCACCACATAGCAGGAAAAGGCAACTTTCAAACACACTCTGTTATTTTTTCCTACCATAAATTATGGTTAAACCTAGGCCATTGAATTCCAACATAAATGGGTCATTAAAGTTTTTCTTTCCCCCCATGGAAGTTTCAGTGCTTTTTGAGAGACCACTGTGTATAATAAGAAACTATGTAGGTTGAGAGCTTCCTAAGACCTTTGAAGAAGGTCTTGGTGCAGTGCGTAGAAGGAACTAGAGTTTGAACAGCTATGCAACAGCTACCACAGGCCCAGCAAGAAGATTGTGCTTGTGGCAATGTAGAGAGTTGGGTGGTGGAAGATATCTTAAAGGTAAATTTGGCACCTCGCCACTGAAAACATTCAGCTACCTCCACTGAAACTGGACATGTGTAAGGAGTTCTGGATCCAAAGAGTGCTCAGGGGGAAAAAGAGGAAGCCAGGGACAGACTTTGAGTGCTGCCTACTTTCGAAATCTGGAGTTTAAAAAAAAAAAAAAAAACCTAGAAAAAAGAGATGGAGGAGCAGTCAGGGAGGTATTTGGTCAAATGTGGAGGCGGGGTACCCCGATTCCTGGAATGCCTTCCTGGTACAATATCATGAAAGTTGAAGAATCCATTCCTCAGAATGAATCCAATATGGCCCCAAACGGACTGTCTTGCTGTCATCCTCCCATCAGCTCAGGGCATCACCATGAACCCAGAAGCTCCAACCAGCATCTCAGGAGTCACCCTGAAGGTTCCCTGTCTGTTCCCTTCACGGGGACTTATTTGCTCACTCCCTATCTCCCGACAATTTCTTCCTGCTGAATATTTTCCCATTCTCATTCCCATGGTCAGGCTTCGAAGTCTCCTCCTTTCTCAGTTCCCCCCTCAACCTCCCTGCTTCTAACATTGATGCCTCATTTTACCATCTCCAAGGATTTTCTGAAACAAAACTTGACCAAGTCTCCCCCTACTTAAAATCCTCGGGATCTCCCTTGAGCTCCCAAGATACAAGCTAAACATTCTTGGCATGTGGTTTGAGAGTCCTTTGAAGTCTGACACTGATCCACTGAGAGCCCAGGCTCCTGCCTTGCCTTTTCCACACCTGTTTCCACACTGTGTGCAGACAAGTCTGAGGCTTCCAGTTACCTACAGGTGCTGCCTGCCCTGGCATCCTGTGTACCCTCACATGCTCGTCCCTTGTCTGGGATTGTCACTTCCATGACCCATTCTCCACTTGACACTTCCCTCCATATTCTTCACAGCTTATCTTAACTGTCACTGCTTGGGGAAGCCATTCCTAGTCCTCCCCGGGGAGAGGAAATGGCCCTGGCCACCAGATCCATAGTGCCTTGAGGAGATTCTGACAGAATTCTTATCTGTGCATTTAAAAGCTGCCTTCCTATTTGAGTTTAGGACCTAATCTTTCATCTCTATATCAGCAGAACCATATTATAGATGCTTGATAATATTTACTGACCAAACGAACGAGTCAAGTTTCAAAACAAAACTGACCAAACCCTGGAAGTTTGTTATAAAGTAGAAGTTCTGGGGAAAATTCTGGTATAGGGATTAGAATATCATCCCAGTGACCTTTCTTTTTTTGCTCACAATCAACAAACTGACTTTTTATTTGACTGTCTCCACACTAGTTCATTATCTTCTGCTCTGGCTTGAATGTTTGTCATCTCCAAAACTCAACATTGAAATTTAATTGTCGGGCTAGGGCAGTAGCTGAGTGGGAGAGTGCTTGCCTAGCATGCATGAGGCACTGGGTTCTATTCTCAGCACTGCATTTAAATAAATAAAGGTCCATTGACAACTAGTGTGTGTATGTATATATATATATAAAGAAATTTAATTGTCATTGTAGTGTTAAGAGATGGGGCCCCTGAGAAGTGATTAGGCCTTTCAAAGAGCTGTTTTAGGCATTTGGAAGAGAAAGAAGAAGTTGTTTTATGAGGTGTACAGGTGATTCTGCAGTGAAAGCAGCAAGAATAGACACTTGAAATTGCTTTAGATGGAAAAATTTGTTCAAAAGTTTGGAAAAGGTTGGACAAGAACTTCAGGCTATGGTAATAAGAAGTTTTACTTTTTTTCTTTCTTTTTAATATTTAGAAGAAGGTAAATTTGAATCTGTTTACACACAGAATTGAATTCAGCCATCTTTTTTATTTTTTTATTTTTTATTTTTTTGGGAGGAGTATAGGGGATTGAACTCAGGGGCACTCAACCACTGAGCCACATTCTATTTTGTATTTTATTTAGAAACAGGATCTCACTGAGTGGCTTAGCACCTCACATTTTGTTGACACTGGCTTTGACCTCGAGATCCTCCAGCCTCAGCCTCCCAAGCCACTGGGATTATAGGCACGTGCTACGGTGCTCAGCTGAATTCAGCCATATTTTCATGGATTTTTTACTGTGTTCTATGCAACTTGTTAATACCCTGTCTAGTTACTTAGAGAATAGAGAAGAAAACTTTGAAGATAAAAAATAGAGAAGAACTCGTCGATGCAGGGATGATCCAGGGGGGAGGGCGACAGGATCGCATCTCAGAATGACTTAGCAATAAGTGTGACCCTGCAGAAGAAGAAGACACTTAAAAATGGAGCAGGCTATTGTTCCCTTCCTGGATCCTTTAGCAGACCTGAAACAGAGTCAACTAACGAATGTCTAAGAAGTAGGATTGGGAACTGGAGGAGAATGGAAGTCATGGGGGAAATTGTTCTTGGGAATGTAGTTGGCACGAGAAAAAGAAAAAAGAGGGAGTTTGGGGAAGATGAAAGGATTTTCACCATGAGGTTGAGAATACACATAGTCCTAGACACCACACTGTGACCGATGACTGCCTAGACTTCTAACAAACACATTTCAAAATCAACCTCTTTTTATTTTTGCATGTTATAATTACCGTGAAATAATGAATTGTTAGTGATATTCCACAGGAAAACAATTGCATCTATTACTTAAAAATTAGTAGCGCTGGGAAAATTGATCAAACCCCAACCTGGTCCACGTAAGTTGTACTATCTATCGTAAGTAGGTTGGTGAACTCAAGATTGCATTAAAGGTTTTATCTCAGTTTTGTAGGAAGTTATCATGCAATTACTGTACATTATCTTTCAGTGCTGGTCATAGGAGAAGTTTGCAAACTTGTTGTTGATAACCTTTGAATGTGAGTTGTACGATAACCATGCAAATGCAGCTGTCTGCCGAGATAAAAAATTTTTTCTTGCTACGATATTTGAAAGAAAAGGGGGATTATAAATTTAGTTAGAAAAAAATCTACACATCATTTGAAAAGATTTGACTATGTGAGTTAACAGGCAAACAATCTCAGGTATGCTTCTGAAATCATCCCTCTGCCAGAAATTTCATTTTAGCCATAAGAAGGAGTGTTCCCTGTTCGGACACATTCCCTTAGCTTCATAGGTTGGAGTGGAATTGAACTTGACACCACTCCAGAAGAGTCTACTGTTGTCTTTTGGGTCTGATGGCAAATGACAGATACCTGGCTTTGTAAAACAAAAAGGCACCCCACACATAATGAACAGCTTATTGTCATACACAAAGAACAGTTGGTTCAGTGTGATTGTCGAGTCACAAGAGGGCTCAACTCATCTGAGGTCTCTCTGCTTAAATAGGGAGGACTGCTGACCTGCAAACATGCTAAAACAAAAATAGCCAAACAAATAAATAAATGGCTCAGTCGTCCTTCAAACATGTCTTAGAAAAAGAATTTAAAAATCGGTTTGCTATCCAGCTCTTTGAGGGAATGTCATGACAATGTTGGATAGCCAACTTCCAGGAGCTGGTTTACTGCAGGCATTTCTGCCCTTGTCTTTGGGATTACCCATGTGCCATGTGCACAGTTACACAATGCATAAAGGCGAGGGTCATTTCTAGGACAGATAATTGAACATTAATACTCGCTGACATTGTCGAAGGAATGATATGTCAACCTGACAGGGCCTATGTGCTTACATCTGCTGATTGGCTGCGGACGAAGGCCCTCGTGTCAGGATCAGACCCCAGGCCTGGCTGCAGCAGGGCACAGGATGGCACAGCCATTAATCACGAGCTGCCATCTTGGGCCAAGAGAGCGTCTGCAGAATTGCTTGACATCTTGTGCGTGGCTGGCAAGTTGCATCTGTCGTGTTGTGGCTTGGGTAGGTTGGCTCTCGGCAAAACAACAAAAGGCAACACCACTGAAGACTCTGAGTTCACGTCAGCATACCAGAATGTTCAGTGGGCCAAATGTCCTTTATGAGGATTCCTTTCTGAAACTAGCCGTCCACTGTGAATAAATGGGCAAATCATAAAGGCTGAAACGGAGGTTCTGAGATGACATGTCTTTTTTTTTTTTCATTTTTAAAAATTTATTTATTTGTTCTAACCAGTTATACATGACAGCAGAATGCTCTTCTATTCATTGTATACAAATGGAGCACATTACATGTCTTTTGTTCCTGCGGGAATTTGTTTTGATGAATTTGGGGGTTCCTGACTCACCACAGAAAGGCAGCATAGTGAAGAAAGCAAACAAGAATCAACTGAACCTACTTGCTGTGATTGTTTGTTTCATTTTGCAACAAAACATCAAATGCTTTTGGCAGGTTTCTGAACAGAGGAAAAAGAAATCTATGCAATTATTTTCTTGGCCCTAAAATCACATGAACAGCACTTTCCTGCCTCTTTTATGATGAATCTTTAGTGAGTTCATCCTGTTGCTCCAGTATTTCCATAGCTAACACTGTGTGGAGAACATGTATCCATTCACAGAAAAGAAACATAGAACAATCATGAGGCCCTCTGACACTCACCCGGACTGTGCCTTCTTAAAATAGGGGTAAATACTCTGATGGTGGTTACCCAGTGTAGATTTCTACTGTATCAAATGTTCTAAAATAGGGCCCCGGAGAGCATCCATTATCACATATTGGTTAACATCACAGATTTTTAAAATCCCAGTTGTATTTGATCCATGAAGAAAAAAATAAAAAAAAGACCTTTCATCTGTAAAATCTAGTTTCTCTTTGTTATTAAAATAAATGAAGCCATTAAACAAAATATATGCATGTGATAGTTGAGTTCATCATTCGGCATCATCAAAATGATGGAATTTTGCATTTTTAAAAGTCAGTGCTGCCGTTTTAGGAGGTTTGATGTAAAATACAGAATCCAAATGTGCTGGAGGTTTCTGAAACTTTATGACATTACCTATGTTTTCACTTCCAGTTTATCTATTTATGTTTTTCTCTACCTCCCTCAACAACCAAAGTAGGATTCTCTTTGAGAGGGCTAAAACCAAAAAAAAAAAAAAAAGACAACATTTCCCCCCCCCAAAAAAAAAATCCTGTGACCAAATGAAGTAATTATAACTATTGATGAGCTCATATTGTGAATGTGCTGGAACTGAAATAATTTCCAAACACTTTATTTCCAAAGGTTTGTTTTTAATTACAGCAGCATTTGGTTGGCATGCAAGGGTGAGTTCTCATTCTTGATCTATCCTAGTTGGAGCTCAGGCCAAAAGATTCTCTGCTCCCTTTTCTCGAGAGCACACTTTTCTGCCAAATGTGGCGCTTGTCCCCTGCCAAGGAAGGTGGGCCGACTGCCACTCCTGACTTCCAGCCACAAAAAGACAAAGGCTCCTGACATCCTGAAGTCCAGCAAGCCAGAATAGGCCTCACACCTTGAAGGATCTAGATTATTGATTCCTGTGCCCCATAGATTTTATAATATAGAATATTTTCTCCGTGCCTGGGTCAGTCCCCCAGGGTGATTTAGGCACTTACAGGAATGTGTGACCCTGTGAAGGCCTCGGGAGGGTCATTTAGTTGTCTTGACTCATCCGTCTGCAGCCTGAGCCCAACTACACTGCCAATGTCACCTCCTTACTTTTCTAGAGTTTTCTTTTTTACTCTTTTCACGAGAACAATAGTAATTATTTATTTACTTCTGTGAAGCTCAAACTCAAGAGGAGTCATAGATGAGTATAAAATATCCAGTAGGGAAAACATAACCTTTTTTTTTTTTTTTTTTTAGCATGATCAGCTATATCATTTTTGGGGGGTGAATACTGGGGATTGAACCCAGGGGTGCTTTACCACTGAGCCACATCCCCAGCCCTTTTTTTAAAAAAAAAATATTTTATTTAGAGACAAGGTCTCTCTGAATTGCTTAGGGCTTTGCTAAATTGCTGAGGCTGGCTTTGAACTCATGTTCTTCCTGCCTCAGCTGCTGGAATTATTGGCATGTGCCACCAGACCTGGCCAATTACATCATTTTTGGAGAATTTGTAAATTCTCCACATAAATTGTACTGAACTCTCTCCAAAATTATTTCAAGATGGTGACAGGAGTTCATGCATTCAAGTGTGGACACCTTTCTGTGTGGGTCCTGTGGTGCTGTACTAGTAGCACACACTGAAGCCCTCTCTGTCTTTACACATCCTGGAAATGAGTTTGTTCAGATAAAGAGAATCACAAGAAAATATTAAGATCTAATTTAACACAAGAAAGAAAAAAAAAAAAACAGGATTACCTAGTCAGATCTTCTTCCCTGCAAATCAAGAACTATAAGTACATGTATTTTTACATAGATTAATTCAATCTTAGGAGTAATCTCAGACTCAGCTACTGCTGACTTAGCACTAAATATATGCCAGACACTAAGCTGGCAATGTGACATTGTTGTCTCCTTTGAGTGCCACCAGTTTTGTTACCCTCATTTTACTGATGGAAAGGGAGCCACGGAGAACTGACCAGCTTTGCATAAGGTCGTACAGTTAGGATGGGTTCTAAATACTTCAGTTACCTAACTAACTCTGTACACCCACCTGCACCTCTTGAAACCAATTTCTCTTAAAATGTTGTCCTTTAGATTTGCCATTTGTAAATGTGTAACCACATCACTGAAGCATAAACGGACTTAATGACTACTCTCCTGGCCTAAAGAGGCTGATTACTCTGCACATGGGCCTGAACTCTCTTAGCAAGTGACTTAGGAAGGGGGAAAATTAGGGTCCTTGTGTATGTAATTAACAACCTATGTCACTAAAGAAAATGGCAAAGAAAAGCGCACTAAATAAAGCAAGACGATATCTCGTTGTTTCAAAGAGGAACAAACTAACATGTCATTGGGTAAAGATACTTCCTTCCCAAAGTCTGTTTTAAAGGGGCAAATGCTGTTATTTAAGACTTTTTAGCGTTACCAGTTAGATTACTTATACAAGTTTTCTTGACTCAATGATAGCAACTAAAATGTGTACTACTGTTTGGTTTCAGTTTTAGTTCTTTGTCTGATCCTAGGAACAGGGTAATGCATATTTACACATTGTAACAGGCTGGGTCCACTATCTCATAGTAGGTTTCTGATCCACGTGACTACAGCTTTTCCCTTTATCATTAACAAGATAAACTTTGAGCTTCAGTAGAATGAAAAGAGACCTAGATTGAGAAATAGGAGGCCTGGGCTCTAGGCCTACAAGCCACAACTTCCAGGCCAACATAACCCCACACAACCTGCATGTATATCTATCTACCCTGAGATTTGGTTCTGCTCTTATGGAATAGGAGGTGGGGAACATTACTGGCCCTTCCAACCCCATCAGCTAATGCTGAGGCTCAATGTCATAATAAAACACAATAAAAATATCTTTAGTAAAATTTAATAAAATGAGAAATGATACATAAATATAAAAGATCACCCAAACTCTTAAAAAGCGTGAGTGTGTGTGGGGGGCAAACTAGTTTTTGAGTTAACTTTGATTTTTTAAATACCTTTATTTTTTTGCCCATCTTATCTGATAATCTTGCTGATGATAGGTCCAGGTCCTTTCTCACTCATCTCAGATGTTTCATGGACAATCTGTGAAAACCTCACAGAAATAAGAACACATCTGCACTAGCATATCCCTGTCCAGTTAGAATGAGTCAATTGGGAAACAAATACTGGGGATTTGCCCAAATTTTGACTAAGATTCTTTTCTCTTCTGTAATCCACTCTGGAGACAGACAGTGAATTCACATCAATAAATGCTTCATGAAGTCAGAAATGGTTTGCTTAAGAAGGTTCATAAAGATAAAGGTAATCTTATTACTAAAACAACTGGAAGTTTTTAGGTTTTTTTTTTTTTTCTTCATTCTTCAGGGGAAATTCTCTTTCGTTCGATTGCAAGATAAGGGTTTTGTTGTTAACCAAGATAAAATATAGTGCTGAATAATCTCTTAAATTAAAAATTGAAGTGTATGTTAGAAAGAATAGAGATAATTAAATAGCTTAGACTACAATGGGTAAAAGGGAAAGAGTTTTCATGAAAATTAGCTTAGTAAAGGTAAATTGCATTTGAATCTTAACTTCAGATCTGGGTGCTCTGCTATTTGGCATATGTTGAATTGATAATGCCTGTGTGTTAAAGAATTCTGATTGTTTCTTTTGCCTCTCTCACAGCTTATAAAAATGCAAGCAGGCCCATCTAATGAATATTAATAACAGTGATGTCTAGATAACACATAAACCCCCTGGATCTGTGGACTTTGGATGCAGTAGTCAGAGAGGATTTCTGTGGCTCTATTTAATACCAAATTTACATACTTTTAAAGAATAAACATCATCTTAATATTTTAATATCCATATTCCAAAGTGGAGATTTTAGTGAAATAAAAAGCTTAATTTTCCCTCCCTGAACATAATGTTCACCAAGGTCTGCATTTTAAGAGACAGGAAACTGTTAGCTAAAAAAGAAATTAACTTAATCCCCCTTCATTAAGTTCCAGTCTTTTTTTGTTACTTAGAGACAAGTAATAATTATACCCGTAGCGATGCAAAGCATGTTTTACACTTTTGTTATACAAAAGAACTGCCCGTCGTTAAGGTGACAGCAAAAGAAAATGAGAACATTGATAAATACTGATATTTTTTTTTTCTTTCCTGAAATCTTTACTGGCTCTTGAAAGTAAAATTCACCCAGGTATCTGAGAGGCATTTTAATTCATTCACTGCAAAACTCTACACATGTGATTTGAGAAAATGTCAATCAACTAGCTAAACAATATTTTCCCAGCTAAAGTTATAAACACAGCAGCTCAGTGGGTGGAAAAATATTTAAAATGACTACATATTCTAGTTCTTTTATAATGCATAAAAGGTGGGCAGTTTTTTTTAAGTTTATATCTTTTAGATGGAACTTTCAGCAAAAGCACAGTAAATCCCAACAATATATACTATTTAAAGCCCTCACTCCTCTCTCTCTTTCTGTCTCTCTTTCTCCCTCTCTCTTTCTTTGGCTTTGTGAAAGACTTTTGAATTTTAGCTTTACAAAGAGGGGGAAATCATTAAAATGTAGTTTGTACCATTACATTCATTATTTGTCATCTTAATGGCTGTTCTATAGTTTTCATTGCACCTTTAATGGTAAGCTTGGTCAAGAGAGGTGAGTGGGAATGTGCACATACTTGGCTGCGAAGGCTGCCTGAGAGTGTCTGCTAGCTGGGCTTCAATCCACGTCCCTGTAGATTTTAATGTCCCCACAGACTGTTGGCAGCCTGCTTCCAGCTGTGGCAGGCATGATGCAGTGAATTGCTTTTGAATGTTCTTTACTCAAATAGGCAGTAATTACAAGCTTAAAGAGGTTTAGTGGTCCAGTAAACTACATAATCACCCCTGAATTAGCCCGGGCTCATCAGTTGCAGTCCAGCAAGCTCGAGTCTGCTGTTTGTATGCAGCCTTGATCACATAGCAACCTGATCAGCAGGTGTGGAACAGCCAGAGTCCCCCATAAACACAACTGTCTACTGGGGACAATGATCTCTAATGAGATGAGGCTACACCATCACTGTAATTTAAGTGGGAAAATTAGCACTAGAGAATGAGCACCAGTTCCAGGGGTCTTGAGTCATATTGGGAGGAGAACTCTCTCTCTCTCTCTCTCTCTCAAAAAAAAAAAAAACTCTCTCCAAATGTACTGTTCTGCTTCTAACATAGGGATACTTTATTCTTTATACAACGATTTCTTTCCCTGAATATTTAATAAGAGAAGACCTCTGTAAAGGCAATAATGATAGTAGTCAATAGACTCATTCCAGAATGGTCGGGTAGTATTTCATCTGCCTTGTCTTCTCTCTTAAAGGCTTCAAAACACTTTTGCTTTGATTTTTAAAGTGGAAAAGTGTTCTTCAGGTTGGTGATGGGTCTCCTTTTAACCAGAGCACTCTCTAAAATAGCAGAGATGAGCTGTGTGTCTTTTGACAAGGACTCTTACTTTATTAGAGTTTATTGTATGGATGAGTCATGAACTTTCTTTTTGGAAAAGTGGTCTAGCTTGGCATGCTGTTGTTCTATTGTGGGTGCTGAGGTGGAATTCTCAGGAAAGGGCCTTACTGTTGAGACTCTCTATCCTCCCTTCAGTGCTGGGTGAGGCGCTGCTAAGACAGAGAACTTGGATTTCATCACAATGGGGTCAGGGAGTGGGAAGGGAACTTTGGCAACAAATAAACCAGCACAACCTAGGGTGGATTAGGGAGAAACTTTGGGGGACATTTATACACTAATACTAAGAAAGAAAAAGTGAAATGACAGAATAATTAAGAGAATGGGCAGGGAGACTGACTCCTCAAGGTCAAATCCCAGCTCCATCCTACTTGCAAGTAAATGAGAGTCTGTGCCTCAGTTTCTTCTGTAAAATAAAAGGGCTGGGGATGTGGCTCAGTGGTTAAGCACCCCTGGGTTCAAAATAAGGGTAAAAATATTTTCCTCATAGACTTACTATAATGGTTAAATGAAAGAGTACCTAAAGCACTGCTGTCTCCACAGAGGCAGTTAACTTGAGCAAAAGCTGTACTGTTTTGGGAGATGTGGAACTGAGTGAATAATTGTGGAAATGAGGATGCTGATTTTCTGATATTTGTCTGAAGTAATCTACTTACAGAGCCAGTTGAGAAATTTTTGGTGTCTTTATCTTCAATAACACTCATTCATTCATATAACAAATATTTATTGGGTACAGAATGGACTAGTTGCATCATGAATGGGAATAGAATTTGTGTGTTTTTATTAGTAGTCTACGAAAATGAAATGGTTTTGAATGTAATTTAACTCATATTTGATTAAGAATCATGCAAGAAATGAAAGTAATTGGAAACAAACACACACGCGCGCACACACACACACACACACACGCACCAATTTATTTCAAAGCAGACAATTTAAGGCATATTGGAATGTGGTTGGATGGAATAACAGGCATTTGAGTCAATGATCCTGAGGAGTGTTCTTGTATATAACCTATCATCATCCCCCTGTTTGTAAGCAGTGTTGTAAACACTAATAACATGATGGACATACTAGTTGCTATTGAGTTTTCTGTTGAATAGCAAAATCTACTTTTGGCTCCGTTAACAGAACCAAGTTTTGGAAATACAAGATACATGTGCACATGAAGACAATAGCTTCTTTACATAACGAAGAGTAATCATTATACACACTCACTGGAATGAAACAGGGTTGCTCAAGCCATCCAAACAAAAGTTTGGAAGTGGATTTTCCCAATTCACATGTTACCACCAAATTACAAATCCCAGCTGTGTAAGCTAGAAAAGGTTTTGTGTCCCTTCTGTCCCCAACTTTCTTCATCTATAAAATGGGTATAATAGTTGTACCTTCTTCTGAAGGCATGTGTGAGAATGCGTTTTTATGAAGTATTTGGAACAACACCTGTTACCTTCTTATTTCCTAAAGCACACAACGATTGAGATTTCTACCACTTCTACTAATATGACTAAGCTATTATCCGGAAAGCCCCTTGGGCTGGATGCTTCGGGGATAATGTGGGGAGATGAACTTTCACCTGCAGAGCAGAAACAGTCAGTTTTTAGGCAGAAGTGGTGGGTATAGTTCTCTGCTTAAGTTCTCTGCTTAAGGCACACCCCAATAATAAATTCATTTATACCCCCTTATAATATGGTTTAGGTTAAAAAGAGAAAGAAAATTAGTGGAAGTGTCGCCAACTGGGGAAAACCAAGGACAGACCTGACATTAGTGCTAAGTAGTTGTGAGCCCTCAGGCATGTTTTCTGACCTAGCCAAGCCTCAACTTCCCCATCTGTGAAGAGAGGTTAAGCATAATCCTCGGTTGTGGGAGTTATCAGGAGTACACGATATAATGCACGTAATGTGTGTTTTACTGACAGACACTAATTCAAATAAGCTGTTGTTTAGAAGGACACCTGAAAGAGAAGCATGAGCATTCTTCCTCATCCCATTCTGCCCCAGGCTCCTCCCATCCTGGGCTATTGTTTTCCTTTAATGGTCATTGTGCGTTTCCTTTTATAATCATGGTCTTATAATGAACTCAGGGTGTTCATTAACAATCATGACTTTTCAAAATTCATTCACTTCATGAATTTTAGTACTTTTAGGAAGAGGAGATAAGTAGTTGCTAGTTTAGAGTCTTATATGTCTTTTATATTTATGCTTAAAATAGTTCTGTAACATATATAGCTAATGAAGAATAGATTGAAAACATTGTTATCATTGTAGACTTATAAGCAACTATAGAAAAAAAAAAACCACAAATACAAAGGACTAAGAAATTTCTTTCTTTCTTTCTTTCTTTTTTTTTTGTACTGGGGATTGAATCCAGATGTACCACTGAGCCACATCCCCAGCGCTTTTTAAAATTATTTTTTATTTTGAGATAGGTCTTGTTAAATTGCATCGCTTAAAGATCACTAAGTTGCTCAGCTGATCCCAAACTTGCAATCCTCTTGCCTCAGCCTTCTGAGTTGCTGGGATTAGGCATGTGCCACCACACCTGGTGTGAAACTTTTTGTATAAATATCTGTCTTTTTTATTTAGTGTTTTTATTTTATACTTAATTTTTATTTAGAAGAAATTAAAAGATCAATTAAAATTAATCCCAGCAGCTTGGGAGGCTAAGGTAGGAAGATCACAAGTTCAAAGCCAGCTTCGGCAACTTAGTGAGGCCCTAAGCAACTTAGAGAGACCCTGTCTCAAAATAAAAAATAAAAAGGGCTGGGGATGTGGCTCAGTGGTTAAGCATCCCTGGGTTCAATCCCTGGTACCATAAATAAATAAATAAGTAATCAGATAGATAGCCAAATGTAGTGGTCCACACCTGTAATCCCAGCAACTTGGGAAGCTTAGGTAGGAGGACCACAAGTTCAAGGCCAGTCTTAGCAACTTAGTGAGGTCTCATCTCAAAAAAAAAAAAGGGGGGGGGGCTGGAGATGTAGCTCAGAGCTTAAGTTCCCCTGGATGCAATCCCTGAAACTAATAAACAAACAAACAGATAAATAAAGAAAGGCATTTTATTACTGGCTTCTTATAATTGGCTATAAAACAATGTTTCTCTTGCTATGCATTACAAATAGGGTCTCATTAGTACACAAAACTAAGATTGTGATGAAATATCAGCCAGCGTCCCACTTTTCCTTCCACACCTATGTCATTTCCACGTGATAAGATCAAGTCTACAAATTCCTACATGACTTTCCTACTTGCACGCCTCCACTGGCGACTTCCTGTAAAGCGCTGCTGGATACACAAGAAGTCAGGGCTGTCTGCAGAATGACTCCGCTGGTCTTCAGAAAAAGCTAGTGCTAAGCAATAAATGGAGCACATTGAGTCCTGAGCAGCTAGGCAGTCTGGGGGTGCTGAGGGAGAATTAAAAAAAAAAAAAAAAAAAACAGGTCGAAATTCTGTGACCCCACTGATGATGCTCCAAACATGTTTGGCTTCTCAACCAGCAGCTATGTTGCCGCCCTTCGGTCTTCTTTTGATTCGGGCCTGTGTGAGGATGCAGGACTCAAACTACTATGCATTCAGGCTATGTTCTTCCACTGCACGGTGCACTGCTTTTGTAATGCAAATGGGAGGCACAAAGTGTCTCTTTGATAATGTGCAGTCAGAAGACAAAAAAGCATTCATGGAAACAGTCAAACTAATTCATAAAGCTGAAAGACAATAGGGAAGCATTATGGATTTTTTTTAAAGGAAAAAAAGTATCCTAGATCAATGTAATTGTCACAGTGTAAGCTATTCATAGTCAATGCATAAGGGGGAAATGGCTGCAAGTTTAAAGTGAGAGAAGTTTCCATAGGCAAAAAAAAAAAAATCAGATTAAACAAATATGAGTATATTTGGCTAGCAGATTTCTGCCTATCTTCCGGAAGCTCAAATATATAGCTAGGTATTTTAATTTAGATCCACAGACAAAAACTTAAAAGTTTTTAAGGGGCACAGAGACCTAATGGTTAAAAGCCATATGGTGGTTTTTTCTTTTTTTTTTTTTTTTTCTCTTAAAGGGAGTATCTCTCCATCACATACCAGAGTTTAGCTCAAGGTCAACTTATATTAATGCATTAAACTTAGCTGTGGAGGAGGCATAGGGCTGGAGGAAAAAGGATAAAAGAAGTTCCGAAATTGTTCTTCCAACATATTCAGCCAACCAACAGAACATTGCCTTGATAAGGCTTATATTGGACAGTTGCCATAATTCCTCCTGTTAGATCGGCTCCTCCGGTACCTATTCCCATACCTTTTAAAGTATAGCATGTAACATTTTGCTTGAAAATTGCTTCCACCTCTATTGCTTTGTTATAGCTGTTTTGCAGTTTCGGTATAGAGGCACTGCTGTGTCACAAGAAATTACTAATCTGAGGCTTGAGAAGGGGCAGTGTAGCCTTCCATTATCTCACCCGAGAGCTCTGTACAGGATTATTTTCAAATTTTCTGCTGCCATTACAATGTGCTGTTGGAGTGGGCAAGGCTGTGAGGGAGGGGACGTTATTGAAACTTGGTTACCAGGGTAGATAAGATAAAGTTCATCACTGTCTTGGCATCCGCATTTGCAGCCAGGGGTGGACATTTTGATGAAAGGAGTGCATTTGGGCGAGGATGTTGTTAAGATATAAGGCTGGACATTTTCCATCTGTTGTGTACTCTAGAGTTTCTCTCTTTCCCCATTGATGCTCCTCTGGAAAAGTCAGCTCGATTGTTTAAATAAATAAATTTTCTTCCAAGGTATTGTAAACTCGTAAATACCAGATAACCCACATCAGTACCTCCTCTCTCGCGCCAACCTCAACAAATAAAACATTGTGCTGAGATAGCTTTCTTTAGAAAGTTGCCGTTTTCTTTCTGTCACTTTCTGTCCTTTGTGCCCAGTAAAATGACAGCTCTGACTTAACTTTCACCAAAGCTCATTTTGGCTTTTTTTTTTTCTTCTTAATATTCTTTATTTCTATTAGTCAGGGCACAACATATACTAGGGGCCATTTTATGCTTTCTTGGGGTTTTTAGGCAATCACTCCATACTGGGTCATTATTGGAAGTTATCCTGTAGATCCAGAAACACGTAAAGAGTGTCACACGCTTTAGAAGCCAGGGTGTTGATTATTGAAAGAGTGATGATCACTTTGTGAGTTCTTCCTGTCCGCTGGGGTTCCACGGCCCACAAGCCACTTATACCCTTGGAGTCCAGCCTCCCTTCTCTCCCCGGTGAAACCAGCCTGATCCACGTGTGCAGGTTTAATGCTAGAAGGGAGGGTCAGCTTTAACCATACATAATCACTGTTTTATGGCTTTCCCTCATTCCTGAGGTGTTAATGCAGATCAAATGGGAAACACTCGAGACAGAACCCTTGCAGCTACCGGGATGCCTAGCTCCCCCCCCCCTCAATCGTTAATTCTTATTGTAAGATCTAAAGGTAATTTTGTTTGCTCTCTTAATGCCTTGCAGGTCTCCCAGTGGCCCTTACATATCCTTTCTCAAATTCCCCTCTTGATCAATTGTTTGCAAATAATTAAGCTTTTAAGAGATAATGGCATGAGGTTAATGTACACAACAAAGACAGGCCTCCCTCACTGTCTATTGGACTGTGGTCAAATTTACTCTGATATCCCAGAGTGATGAGGTTGATTGGTATATCAGGCAAGTGCAATAAGTCTTTCCCTCACCAGAACCTACTGCTCTTTCTTAAGCGAGTGTCCTTGCCATGGAGATGTCATAAAGCAAAGGTTTGCAGGAAAATGGCAAGGGTGACGTGGCCCTTCGCTGCCGTGTTTTGGAATGGATTTCCCAGGTTCTCCCTAAAATGGCCCTTTTCAGGGATCACTTTTTGTTTCTTGCAAAATGCCTGCCTTTGCCAATGCCTGCTGCATGGCCTCCCCAGCCCTGTGGGTGGAACGCAGCGGGGCTTTGAATGTTTTTACAGCGGTCTTGCCCGTGGCGTGTTGGGTTTTTGTCAAGTCATTTTTTTAAAAAAGTCTACAAAGGAATAGCTCATAGAGTCCACCAAAAGCTTATCTAGTAAAGATGCATAGGATTTAAGACATTTAAACATATTGGGTTTCAGTTTTAAAACCTACTTCTTAGTGAATTTTTGTGGATTAGCTATGTGAAGTCATGGCTTTCATGTGATTTGAGCAATTATAGATTTTTTCCAGGGAATTGAAAGTTTGTGGGACAGGCCAGGAACTATGAGAAAAAGAAAACATTCAGTTGAGTTACCTTAGACCAGGGCTTAGACATTCTGTTGATACCTTTGTCCTCCCCTCACTTAGCAGTGACCAAATTATTTTGAATTTAATTTTGTTCAAACTCATTCATTTCTTCATAGATATCTTAAAAAATATTATATATATATATATATATATATATATATATGAACAACTGAAAATTGCTTAATGGAGACAAAGTGCTGGGTCTCCTCCATAGCTTGAGGCTGCCTAGCAATTACACTGCATGAAATTAGACACAGTTTGTTCCAATTACTTAAAATCAGATCACATGAAAAGTGACAGAGGGAAAAAGAAGATAGACCTTTCTCATTTTATGATAAATTATGAAATCAGAAACTACATGATGTGGAAAAAAAGAAAGAACTGAAATTTGCTCTGAAATTTTGAGAGCCAAGTTCCTACTCTTTGATGATTTTAATGATCCAGAGAGAATGTTCCCGACACCACTTGCATAAGGAGAATGTGAACTCAGTCTGCTTTATAAGAATGTATGTAAAACTCGCTCGCCAACAGGCATGCGAAATTCTCTTGGAAACACAGGACAAATAAATTACTGTGACAATTCTCGATTTTTCAGAGTAACTAAAGATAAATGGCATACATATTAATTTTTATCCAGTTCTGGTCATAACATTAAGACACAACTAATCAGATGGGGCAAAAGGCATTGCTTTCCAGCTGTTCTGAAGAGGGACTGTTGACTCTTGAAAAAAAAAAATCACTGAAAGGAATTTCCATAGGACCTGGAAAACTGTAAGCGTATAGGATTACAGAAAATATTACAGATTAGAAATTGTCTGCATGTCTACAACTTCATATGGAAAATAGTTGCCAACAGCTAGATGTTAAGATTTGCATATTTCAAAATTCACTTTATAATTAGTTTTGGGTAATACTGTAAGAACTGCTAGTGTGAGTAACTTTTGATGGATCTTAGAACTCCAGGGAACAGAATCAAGGGTTTGAAAAGTTGTCCTTTGTTCAAAGACGCACAGTCAGTAAGTGGCACCATAATGTATACAACCTAATGGGGTCATTTATATTATGTACAATCATTCAACTAGCATAGAGATATAACTACTATATATCAAATTATAACACAGTATTCTGTTCATAGGATAAGATATTCATTTGTTTTTTGTTGTGTAGTGAACTGTTATACAAGTAGGAACTGTGTTTTAAACCTGAGGGTAACGGGTTGCTTGTAACTCAGTTTCTAGTGATGAGATTTTTGCCTACAATGGCCAGTATTATGTTGAGTAGGGTCATTGTCACCTACAATCTGAGCCTCATATGAGTTTTGTATGCTTTTATTTTGAAGAGAATGTGTCGATAACACTTTCAGGAAAGAAGCAAATAAAATAGTGTCATGGATTTCAAATTAGATTATTTATACTTTGCTTTATTTATTTTGGTACTAGGGATTGAACTGAAGGGCCCCTTACCACTGAGCCACATCCCCATTGGGGATTTTAAATTTTTATTCTGAGACAGGGTCTTGCTAAGTTGCTTAGGGCCTTTCTAAGTTGCTGAGGCTGACCTTGAACTTGTTATCCTCCTGCCTGAGCTTCCTGAGTTGGTGGGGTTATAGGCATGTGCCACTGTGCCTGGTGGGTTGTTTATACTTTTTGTGGGCTTTGAAAGAAATCTTCTTATGTGTTTAGGTGTTGCACTTGGATGCAGAGTGTCTGTGTATCTTGGTATGTTATAGCTGTTCTCCTGGTTCTACAGCTATTTCTTGATTTCCTATTAAGTACAAATATGGGCTTTGAGGATAGTAGAGAAGGAAGAAAAATGGTTTAGAGTTGGTAAAGGAGTGGGAAGAGAACCCTTCCAACAAGGAAGCAAATAATTAAAACTAGTGTTTCACCTGCTAGTAGGGAAATAAAGAAAATTTTGATGTGAGAAGATGAGGTGGGGAGATGAAGAGTGGGAGTGGAGCCCTGAGAGTGACATCCAGAAAGGAGCCTGAGTGACAGGGAGAAGCTTGGCATTTTGAATATAACAGTAAGAAGATGGTGTGGGTGGGCAAAGGGGAGGGACAGGAGTCAGAAGAAAGCAATAAGATCCGAGGGAGGTGGGCTGCGCTGCATGGTGGCCGTCTTGCAGGCTGTGATAAGCAGTCTGGAGGTCTTTGAACAGGGGACATGTATGGGGATTATGCAAGGTATTTGCCACATCCTTTGGTCATAGTGGGATTTAAACTCTGGAAGGGAAGGAGGAAATATCGCTGACCCCTGTCTGCTGTGGGCCATCCCTTGTGCTTGGCCAGTTTCCTCACCTGTAAAACAAGAGGAATGATAGATTCCATTTATGTCACTCAAAGGACTATAATGGGGATTAATTACCATCCTGTCTGTAATATACTTGAAGCTCTTTAGAGAAAGGCACTAAAGTCCATGAAAGCAAGGCCTTATTCTAATTGTGTATTTATTGATTAAGTGACAATCAAAGACAATGCTTATGGGAAAAATTGCTATATCTCTGCTCTCCACAAACGTATCCCACGTGTATAGATACAGAACATATTTAAACTTACATATAAGAGCATTGAAGTGGTCATTAACAAGTCTTTTTAGCATCTAATCAGACATTATTAATGAGATTAAAAGCTATGTTAATTAGCATTCAATAGACCAGAATTTAGTTTCCATGGCACAGATAGTTAAATTAAGGGTTGTGGGGGTGCCCTTTCCCATTCATAATGGAATAGAGGGTTGACTCTCAGAACAATTTTATCTATGGAGAATTCCTAGGGAAGCCACATTTCAAGTCAGTCAGTGTCTCCATGGGCAGAAACCACATCCTCAGTGATTCTCCCAGACTTTTTAGAAATGTGTATTGAAAATTTAGATATACTTGATTATTGAATAAAAAGTGTTTTTGCCAAAGCTAGTTTCAGTAGCATTCCAAACATTCTTATGAGAAGGGATGAATTTCATTTTCTTATTGAATCCTGTTGTACTTCTTTATCCACTCTACCTTGTGAGGAACATAACTGGGTTTGTTGTTAGCATGCAAAATATGCTGATCTTTGACCTTGCATTGGTCTATGTGTAGAACCCTAGCATGTGTCAACATTGAGACATGGAAACCAACTTGGGATAAATTTTGTTTGTGCTTTGCTGAAGAGCTAAAATGAAAAGTGATTTAAACAAAATACATCTACTTTGATTTTGCTATTTGCATACGGCAATGTGGTATCTTAGAGGGAGAATGTCAACTTAGTGCTGGAACCTCAGCAGATTGTTGGTCAAAATGCTTCCTCAGAATTCCATGGTTCAATGAAAGGGTTTAACCAGGATATGATACACTTGTAGATGGTTAAAAAAAAAAAAAAAAACTCTTGTCCTTATTTTAATGCTATAAAATGTAGTGAATATCACACTAAACTTTCTGTTTGCAACAAATAAACTTGTTAAAGGATCAACTCAGTATCAAGGTTCTGGAAGTATCCTAAGTAGCTATTTATACACTTCACTAATCTTTGTAATTGGCTTGTCTTTTACTGCCATTAATTAGATGATGTAGTATTCCATTAATAAGAGTGACACACCTCAGCATTTTTACCTTTAATTATAGACTTCACTAGACACTTAGGTTATTGACTGAATGGCCTAAATATTGCCTGATGTACACATATCCTTTTTGTTCCCTTTCAGCATCCTTACCCTTCTGAAGAACAGAAAAAGCAACTGGCCCAAGACACAGGACTCACCATCCTGCAAGTGAACAATTGGTAAGCAATCTGGCCTTGTGTTTACACACAATCTGTTTCCCCCTTTGGCAACCTGCAGCTAATGTTTTGCATTGAGAAGCCACACCCAGCCTCTGCAGCTTGTTGAGCCAAAGGTGAAAACAAACTGTTGACTGATATGTGAGAACACTTTCTAGTATGGAAAATAAAACAGTGTTTTGCCTTCCACCTCTTGTATACCTTGACAGGTTTTATGCGTGGGATGACTCTGTGTTTAACTCACATTCAAGATGGCCCTGATAACGTTTGGCTCTCTTTGACTCTTTTTCCCTTAAGGATAATCGATAGAGTGGTATCATCTTGTTTTCTACGAAACACGAAAACCCACCATCACCTATCGGTCAGTTTTAAATTCATGGAATAACCAAATTCGTTTAGAATTTGTTACATGGTCAAGGGTGGTCTCCCTATTCTCTTATCTCCCAAATATTAAAAGGGAGAAATTGTGTTGCTACTCTGAAGCTATTCAAAACCTGATGTGTCTCAGGACTATGCAATACTATTTCTAAATTAGGGGTGAATTCCTGATTTGGGGCAAAGCTGGGATTGTGCACCAAGTACCAGACAACAATATTCTGACTTAATATATGGTGATGTGGCAACCAGGCTTTGAGAAAGTATGATTTATTACCCTTTGTGAATGTGCTGAAAGCCAGGTTTCATATAATCACCCAGGCCTAGTGTCATATTTGAAGGGTATTGAAATCCAATATCCCCTACAACTAAGTGTATCTAATTAATTGTCCTAATATTTTTAGATTAGTGTTTATGGTGGCGAAACCTTATCCTCTTTGATGTAAAATCCAGAAAAGGCCCAAAGCCTGGTTTGGGAAAGGGGAGAACTGGGAATGCCAGTCGAAGACAGAAGTATTTCTTTCTGTTCCATAAGTGTCAAAGATTAATATTACAGAATCTCTGATTACATGGCCTAATCCATTTTGGTGAATAAATTCGTTCTTGATGTCCATTGCACCTAAATGAACAGACCCTACCCTGTTAGAGAGCCTGGGTGCCTTTGGGAGAGATTTCAGATATATTAAACCCCATTACAGAAAATGTAATTTCTGTCAATATAATCCCATGTATTCTTCAATTTAGTATTTTAGAGATAACAAGCTACTTACAATATATTTGCCTTTGGAGGATTAATTTACAAAGTGCACTATCTGCAAGACACAGACAGACTCACACAAGCATTGCTTGTAAGGGTTATCAATTTCTACGACCTTACCGCAGCCTTGAGAGATCAATTTTTGCAGCGCTTTTAGTCAGTGGAGAGGGAACCCACCAAAGGCACACTATGTCCATAAGCTTCACTGGGGGTTGTGTTGTTGCTGAGGTTTTCGGTTTGCCTATTTTCACCTGCTATTTCAAGACTGTTCAGTGTGCATTTTTGGACTTGTCTTTCAGAGGTATCTGGCTGGTATTAAATGGGAGACCATCAATTTTATGGACCCACTTCAACTCACCTCTTTTTCAATTCACACTGATGGTGAGGTGGTCTTCACACAATGGAGGCTCTACAAACATTACATTTCCCTGGGAAATGTTCTTGTTTAAGGGGAAAGGAGTGGCAGGGTGAGCTCTCTAATTAAAGAACGCTGGAGAGCTGCCTTCCAGGTGATCTATCACTACATGCCATCTCTCTTCCTCCTCATGGTTGCTAGCAAACTCCTTCCATAACATAGTTACCAGAGCCTAGATTCCATTACAAGTTGCTTTCTCTGGGCAGACCATCTTAGAGGATATTTCCTGTGAACTCAGGGGCAAGAAGGCATTCGTGTGATTTCAGGTAATGTGTATGGACTGTCGTTTTCCTAGATTTGATGCACAATCTTGGATGGGTGGAGGGGGCAACACGTCTCAACCAGTCTGTGATCGTAACTGGACTTCCTGTTTCATAATTAAAAGAGAGAGGAGGGAAAAAAAACTTTAAAAAAAGATATAACACCTACTACAAAATATTTTTTCAAAGTATATGCATACTTTACTTATTTTTGCCATGCTGGGGACTGAACCCAGCGCCTTTAATACAACAGGGAGGTGCTCTACTACTATGCTACCTCCCAGCCTTGTTTGCAGGCTTTAAACATACTCAATTTGGTGCAGACATAACTTTAAAAAATTGCTTTTACTTAGTTATTTGGGACATAATGCAATTCTGTGCTTACCTGGCACTTTGTACACTGTGTTCTCCCTCCTTGTCCTTTCTGGAGTTGGAAGTGACCCTTGTTTCCACCTCACCGCCTTCACATTTGGCCATCGTTTTAACCCTTAATAACTTGGTTCTGCTGTAGAGAAATGTCCTTCAAATAACCAAAAGATGTCAGAGAGATTGCCTTTCTAAAGTGTGGTGAATAATGGCATCCCTATGTTTCATTTTTTAATGTTTTGTTAATTTTCATCTAAATCTTCTTATTCTAAGGAGCTGGTAATAGATTTATTTTTCTTTAAACATAAAGTAGGAAATGTGATGCAAAAATGGGGAAACCCAGATGGCACCATTTTGAAACCAAAGATCTCAGAGAATCTTAAACTGCCCTATCTGGAGACTGAAGATCAGAGAAACTGAGGGGTGGTTATCTTTTTTACTTTATTGTATTGCCAAAAATTCGTATGGTTTTTATAGGCAGTAGTGCATGTCTGTAATCCCGGTGGCTTGGGAGGCTGAGGCAGGAGGACCACAAGTTCAAAGCCAGCCTCAGCAAAAGTGAGACACTAAGCAACTCATTGAGACCCTGTCTCTAAATAAGGCTGGGGATATGGCTCAGTGGTTGAGTGCCCCTGAGTTCAATCCCTAGTACCCCGCTTCCCTCCCCACCTGGACCCAAAAAATAAAATCATACAAATCTATTTTGAGAGCTTGTAAACATTTTATTCCTGTACAGAGCATCACTCCATGATGTTATTTTCCTCTAGAATTAATGTATTTTTAAAAAATCATCACCAGTGTTTTAGTGTTTTCCCTTTATTTCATATAGACACAACTTTTAAAACATTTGTGTCTTCCTTCTTGGATTCCCTAAAACTTGTTAACACACATGTACATTTTTGTATGAACTCTGAGTCACTGTTGATGAGATTTCATAAAATGCTGAAGGGCAGGTTGGGTGTAGATCAGTCGTAATTATTGGCAGCAACATAATGTATTGAAATACACAATATGTAAGTAAAAAATATAAACTCATGTCGACTTGTTAGCTTGTCATAGAACCTCTGGATGATGTGGTTTTTAAGTTAAGCTGTGACCGAAAATGAGACAAGAAGTTTGATGGGTTGTAATGGTTCTTTACTCCATCACTGAACTTATTTTACCTTCTTTAACTGGCATAAGTGACATGTGCTACCTCCTGCTGTAGAGGACTAAGGATAAAGTAGATGGGATTGGCCAGGTAAAGGGCAAAAGAGAATTTCAGTGTAAAATCACAAGACAGATTGATTAATTAAAATAATTTTTTGGAGTCAAAGAGAATCGTGAGCCAGGCCCAGTGGTGCATGCCTATATTCCCAGTTGCTCAGGAAGCTGAGTCAGGAGGATCGAGTTCAAAGCCAACCTCAACAACTTAGCGGGGGACCCTAAGCAACTCAGGAGCTGTCTCTAAATAATAAAAAAATAAGTTAAAAGGACTGGGGGTGCTGTTCAGTGATTAAACACCCCTGGGTTCAATACTTGATGTCAAAAAATATATAAATAAAATGAAAATAAGGAAATAATTGTGACAAATCATATTTGGTCCCATCAGAATAAAAACAGAAGGAATCTTAAAACAGTTGGCATGAGTACCAAAGACATTTGGGTCTTAAGATGGAATGTGAAATTTATTGGATGAGACATTGTAGGACCAGTTATGCCATTACATTATTTTTTTGAGAATTGAGGCAATTATGAAAATAATTTGGGTAAATTTTTTTTTTTTTACCAAAATTATCTCATTTATCTGAGGTCCAGGCATGCTTTTCCAAAAACATCAGCTTCCCTAACTAATTGCCTAAATATTTCAACCTTAAATATGTGGTAATCTGAGATTTAAAGCATAATCATTTTTTCAATGTAACATGCGTCAGACATTTATGTATTTTCCTTTTTTTATCTAAAAAATGGTAAATGGTAGAATTCAGGGCTTTTGTTTTTTCATTGTTATAGTTGTGATAAATACTTCTGTTATATAGCAGTGAACACAATATTCAGACATTTTTGTCATTTATGTAGAAAATCTTGAATTTGAGGATTAGATACTTATTTAGGTCTTGATATTTTGGTAAACTTTAAAGAAAATATAAACACACACACAGATTCAATACTTCATTCTTTTTTACCTCCTGAATTGACCAAATTTATTTTTTATTTTGAAAATATGAGTATAGCATGGTCCAATGAAACCTGCCTTATATCTTTTGAGTCCAGCGTTGCAAACCTGGGGATTTGCTGTGATGATAACTTAGGCTGTGTGGTTGTACTGGTACTTGCTGGATACCACAGACACGTGGTACCTGCAGAGCTCTAGCTTAGGGTGCACTGAATAAATTTTATAGTTTCTTTGTTTACATCTGAACACTCTTCCAGTGAGGCCTGATATTAAATGATTATCCTTTTATGATCTGATATGGGTTTTAGGTGCAAAATATATAGTATAGGTGAAATACAGTATGTATGTCAAGAGAAAAATCACTCTCCACAACAAGGCATATAAAACTCCAGGTAGCATCCTAACATCTGATATGACACTGCAGAACTATTGCTCTCCACAGTTCTTAGATTTAGGGTACACACCAGATTTTCCTAGTTACTTCATTTATTGCCTCTGAAACTACAAAGCATTCAGCCATCACTTCCCATTTATTACCACTGGAGGGAAAAGTATGTTATCCTTAGAGATTTATGCCTCTGGCAGGTAAAAATGTAAACTTATTTTTAAAAAATCGGATCTCTTTCATTATAATAAACAGATTCGATGGGTAAAGGTCAGGTTTCTTTCTGAGTTATGGTAATAATGTAGCAAATAGTTTTATAACTAATCAAAGATTCTATAAATACAGGTACCTGTTTAGATGTAAATGTTAAAACATTCACAAATTATCCTTTCAACTTCTGTGATCTAAAAATCAATAGGGGTCAGAGGGTTTCATAGAATTGTTCTGCTTTTTCTTCCAGCATAATTTAATAATACATTTTACAGATGTTGTTTAAACATTAGGCACAGATCGTTTTGTCAATAAAGCTAAACAGAGGCATGACACAAAAGCAAGGAGAGCAGATGTAAAATAAAACAAAACAAACAAACAAACAAACAAACAAAAAAACCAAGGCCACACCAGTGCGAACACAAGAAGCAGAGGCCCTGGGTCACTTGTTTCTGTTCAACAAAATGAAAGTGTGGGCTGTAGAGTGATTTCCTTGCCTTGAAATCACCTAGGGATGCTACAACCTTGCCCACACACATACACACAAAATAATTTTATTAAGCAGGTGATTTCACTTTTTCCCTTGAGAATTTCAGTGTAACCCACATTTGAAGTAGACTTCTTAATTGATCAATGGAGTAACAGGTGCCGTATTTTTAAAAGAAGGAGAAGCATAAATAGAAGAACTCCCCAGAACATTTCAGAATGTGTTGTTGTTCTTCGAGCCTCGGTTAATTGCTCTGCTTTTCACCTTGAGTGTCAATTCTAATAATATTACCTTTACAGGCGCTTACTCTGGGTTTAGATTATAGCAATCAGTAATACTCACTAGATAAAATACTGTCTAGTTGCTCATAAGAAAATATTGAAATCAGTCAAAAAATGTTTAGCTTGCATATTGCCTGAGACAGGGCTGGCGAGCCGCCAGACAGGCAGGGTATTATTAGGATAGCTGAGCAAATAGCTTGCAGGGAAAAGAGCTGTGAATTTAGAAACCTTCAGGTATTGTCATGTCAGAGAGTTTTAGGAGTTCAACAGAGACATTGCTTTTGTCTGCAGATTTTCAAAATTTCCAGCAAACAATCCTCTTTGAAAATGACTCTGCAGACTATTCAATATACTTTATTGTCAGTTTTACACCGTAAGTTTACTTAGAGCTTTTCCCCACTGTGTAAAGTCAAGTCCTTAATACTGTTAAAGACGAAAACCCTCTGAGGAAGGGGTAGGTGTTGGCCCACTGTGCTGGATGGAAAACCCTGCCCCTTCCCCTTGGGGACCCTGAGTCTAGGTGAAAGATAAACAGGAAGTTCTGGGATATGGGAAGGAGGATTTAGGAAAGTTCAAGTATAATTCATGTAACCAAGGCCTCTTCTCCAGCCAGCATTGGAGGGCAGTTTCAAGCTTTTCAGGAGAACAACAACAAAAAAAATAGCTCCATGCCTAAAGTATAGAGCCAATGCAGCCTGAGGAGGTGTTGCAGGACAGCTGAGAATTGGGCTCCCAGTGAGTTGGGAGACTGATTCACCATAGGCTTGGTGTTTCTGAATACCTGCGATTCCTTTCAAGGCAGTTAAAGCACGGCTTGGAGACTGACTCTGAACGTGATACCTGGATCAGCAAGACTCTTGCATCCGAATTAAATTAGATTTGCTGTTTGCAGTGTCTTAGCACAAGTGTTTGGTCAAAGAAATGAAGAGAACTCCCTGAGTGTCATGCCATCTAATGGAGCAAGACTTGATCCCTTGTACCTGGAGAGAGCGTGTGAAGTGAAGGGCTGAGGGACATCACTGTCAAAGTGGAGCTTAACTCTGCCCCACCCTCAGGTGGCTAAGGAGCAATTCTGGAAGCCTCCTGACAGTGTGAAATTTACACAGGGGGACAGAGGGAGTAAGGGGAGGGAATAAGCAAGGAAACGGACGCTGGAGTCAAAACATTTCCTCTGCTGTCCCCATTCCTCACCAGATAGATACGTGTCCTTGCTCAAGTCACTTTATCTCCGTGGACAGCAGTTTCCTCTGTCTTAAAGTGGACATGGAGGACAGTTGAGTGTAGACTCTCAGCTAATATTCTAGACTGTGTGACAATGGGCACCCAGCAGGATGTGAATATTCTAAAGCTGATCTCATTCCTGGTCTACCCTAGGAATGAAATACACACACATTCACACACACACACACACACACTTTGATAAAGATGCAAACAGGAAAATTAGTTAAAAAGTTGTTACTTTCCCTCATCTTAAATAAACAAATCACATACTGTAAAATAAAAACTAGACGAAATTAAACATTATCGCAAGACATGAAAAACACGTGTGCTGTCATTTTCGGATGCATAATAAAGATAAATCAGTTGTTTTTAGCAGTGTGCTGTGAGTCTGTGAAGGGCATGACAGAGAATAGGCTTGAAATTTCTGAAGTTATTGTACAGCAAAATTTGTTTTTTCCTCAGGCATTCAATCTTTTTCTCTAGTAATTTTGTACATGACAAACTTTTTAGTGGGTGCATTAATAATCTATAAGTAATGGGTTGTCAGGTGTCAGTTAGATAAGATTAAAAGACTGTTTAAGCATTATCCATTTGCTTCTTTGCCTGCATTTTATAGGTCAGGAGAAATAACTTTTTGAATTGTGGTCGTGTGTGCATGTTTCTTTCTTTTCTTCTTCTTTTTTTTTCCCTCGTCTCTCTCTCATTTGGCTCCACTCCAGGTACACGTGGAAGAACTGTATTACATTACATAGATCCTGCATGCAGGAGCAGATTTGAAACTCACACTATGTGAATCAAGGGGACAAATGTCTCCACTGCCTCCCATAAATGTATCTTCGTTTTAAAATGTTACTCTTTGTCTTCTCAAAGGAACTTTGTAAGGGGAAACAGACCCAGCTGGGGGCGTCCAAGCTGGGGATGGTAGTGAGTTCCCTGCAAGTCAGGTTTAGGTCTGTTCTTGTCAAATCTGTCTTAAGTGTGTTTACATATAGTTTGCCTTTCTGGTATTTTCTGCTTGCACAGACCTGATCTCCACCTATTTTGTGTCAACAGTTGCTGAGGCTGGTGTTGGGTGATTAACCGGCGAGCATTGAAGCTCTCGGTTGTGCCCAGAGAGACCGTCTAGAGCTCTCACTTACATCACCATCTTGCTGCAGGCTGCGCCTACAGAAAACAGCATATTTGAGTGGTTAAAGAGTCAGTCTGAAATATTAAAAAAAAAAAAAATGGGGCAAATGTTGCCTCCTTGTTGAATAAAACAATTTTCTCCAAAATGGAGTGGAGCCAGAGACTCAGGGGAAGGAAGTGTTTCTGAGGGTGAACGTTGTCTCAGATCTGGTCTGCGATGCTCCAGTGCGTGAATGACAGGTTCTCTGCAGATGCTCAGGTTATCTTCTACTCCATTCTTAATTTCTAAGGGGAAAGAAAATATTCAAAAGAGAAGGAAAGAGAGAGAAGCATAAAACAAACACCCAACATCATGAATACTTGTATCTTCGGCAAAGACAGGGTTCTCCTGTTCAATGCCTTCATAATCATTGAAAAATTTTCCTATTTTATTTTCTTCCTTACAAAGCTTTTAGTTTGATCCATTAGTTTGAAAAATAGCTAATTCTATCATGCTCTTGACACCTGAACACGAACAAGTAAACAAACAAACAAGAAAATCTTAAATCTTCTCTGACATCCTTGAGAGTTCTTTTCCTTTTTGCCTTCTTAACTAACCAAGTCTACAAGATTAGATCCTGTCCCTGAAGAAAGGAAAAAGTATTTCCTTTCTCAAACTTGTTAACACTTTCAGGTCCATGGGGATTATTGGTCTTGGACTCTTGAGTAATTTAGCTCAATAATGAATTTTTTTGGTCATCAGTGAGATCTGGCCCTATACTGACAAAGTGACTTTCCTTTTGTCCAGGAACAGTATACTGCCAGGGAGAAAAGTTAAATGCAGCATGTGATTAAGGAATAAGTTTTCAGTGTATTTACTCTAAAATGTGGAATCAGATATAAAGCAGCAGATTTGAAGACTGGTCTAATGAAGGGTTTTGTTGGACTCTATCACTGGAACATCTGCTGTGGTTGACTTTATTTGATTCCTAGTTTGGGTCAGAGTTCATATGTACTTGGAAAGGGCAGGGGTTTGGGATATTGAAAAAAAAAACTAATGGAAAGAATTGTGCATGTCCAAAAGATGTTAGATCTCAGCCCTCATGGCTGGTCACCTGGCAGTATTGTTTACAGAAAGGAAAGTACAATAGGTTATGGCAGGGATTCCCACCCTCAGGGCCAAGGAGAGGCTAGCAAGGAGCAGAGAACCAAAAGACACCTATCAGAATCATTCTGAGTGAAGGCAGTATATAAAAAGCACATTGGAAATTATATTTTAAGTCATGCTATTTTTTTGAAGTCACAAGTAACAGAAGAGTTTGTGATTTTGAAGTATATCAAAGGGAGCATGGATTAAAATTTTCAGCCACTCTGTGCCACAGAACCATAGAGTACAAATCCTAGGTGGGAGTTTATGCAGCATTTGACAGATGAGTCTCAGCATGGGGACAGGACTGACTCTCAGTTCAGTGCTTCATCCTTTCTGCCTGTATATATTTATTTTTAACAGCTTTAATGAGATATAATTCACAAACCATACAACTCACTTTAAATGCACAATTCAGTGGCTGGTAGTAGGTTCACAGAGTTATACAACCATTTCCATAGTCAATTTGAATTTTTTTTTTTTGGCCACCTTAAAAAGAAATCCTGAGTCCTTCAGTTGTTACCTTTCCCCATATTTCCATCCCCATCCACACCAGCTCCTGGCAACCACTAGTCTACTTTTTTCTCTCTAAATTTGCTTATTGTGGATATTTCACAAAAGTGTGGTCATATAATATGCAACCTATTGCATTGACTTCTTAATGTTTCCAGGTTTTGTCCACATTCTAGCATGTGTTATTGGCACTTTATTCCTCTGCATGGTTGAGCAATGTTCCGCTGTATGGATATAACACATTTTGTTTATCTATTCATCGGTTGGTGAGCATTTGGGTTGTCTTTTGCTGCTATAAGCATTTGTGCACAAATTTTTGGCCCATTACCCATTTTTTGAGAATCATAATGGTTGTATCCCAACAAACTTCTGTCTTAGGCTTTACCATGTGCAAAGCACTTTTTGTAAACATTAAGTCACTTGCTTACCACAATTCGGCCCCTGAGTACTGCTGTGATCCCGGGGTCAGCAAGTGGCAATCTTCCTACTCAGCTCTGGACACTGGACACTACTTGCACTGTCCCTGCCAAGGCTCAGTGTTTCAACTGAGATAATGAGTGATGCTTGTTCCAAGTAAAGGGAAGTCACACTGACATTCAGCAACTCAGCAGTGAAATGCAGTTTCCCCCAAAGTGACTTAGATGCCATAAGCACTTGGCAGAGATTTGACAAGTTCCAAGAGGAAGTTATTTGTGTTAGTGCTATTGTCCTCATTTGAGACATTTTGTCATATATCTTAGTCAGGAGGTGGAAAGGGTCTATAGATTGTGTATCAGTGTGTATCACATAGAGCTTTGGTCTCAAAGTTTTACAAATTGAAAACATTCGTACAGTGAACATTCCAAAGAACAGACACAAACCTCCATTCAAGTCATCTTCATTATGCCATTCCATGGATTAATTTTGTGACCAGGTAAAATTAGGTAACAAGCTAAATTTTGAGATATCTTCCCTTGGCCTGTGTGGAGATTCCAGGCCCAGGTATGTGGGTGAAGCCTTGGGGAGCTGAGAAATGAAAGGAAGTGATCCTCGAGAAAGGAAAGAGCTCAGAGGAATTCCAAGATGGTTTTAGGACTCATAGCACCTTATACAGGAGCTGGTCACCAATCTCACACAACAAGGGTTTCAAGTCCAATCATTCAGGGCAAACTTTCTTTTAAAAAAAATAATGAGTATATAATCATTAGAATGATCATACATCCCAAGGGACATTCATGCTTTATGCCTACTGCTCGGCATTATCATGAATAGTGTCCCTTCACCTTCAAAAGTGTTTAGTTTAGAGGATAAATTACCTGCTCATTCTACTTATAGTGGAGAGTGGCAAGAAAACTAGGATTTGCTTTAAATAAATATATTTATTCAGTGAGGGATGTCTAGTTAGATGCAATTTTATTGACTTTTTGTGAGTATGAGAAAATTAGAATTTCAGTGAAAAGATGGTTCAGCTATTTAACAAGAGAGAGACACACATCTAATCTTTGTGGATATTATTTTAGCTGAGAAAGATTTGCTATATTAACCTATTGCTTATATATTGTGCTAATAATCATTTAAAATCTGTATAACTTAAACAAACTACTGTTTTTCTTATGTTAATAAGATTATATAAGCTTAAATTTGGCAGATTATCATAGATAAGTAAATTTTTGTTAAGTGCCATTTTGATGCTTGTCAATAGACACCTGTTGGGTATTTCTTATGCTCCGTGTGCCACTCATTCCATTAAATTTGGAGCCCAGAGCTTTAATAATCTAGGTGGTGACAAGAAGTAACAAAAGAAATAGAGGCCTACTAAGGGAGCCATCTCTCCTTTGAATTTAGGTCAGATTAAATCTTTTAGTAAGCCCAGTTTTTAAAAAAAAATCATAATATTTGTTTTCAAGAAAATTTGTGTAGCATATAATCAGTGATGAATTATTTTAAAGTTATTTTAATGTCTTTACGTCCAAAATAATGCATAGATTTTTGTTAGCATTTTACATCATCTCTGTCAACTAACTGGTGATATTTTTTCACTAACTACTTTGAAGAAAATTTTTAGATAGAATCGACTTCCTCAACTGTGCTAGGAGACTTGAGTTCTGAGATACCTTCATCACTTCTAGAGAAGGGAAGCCTTCTCATACTGCTAACTGGTGGGCTTCCTGTGACATGAGCAAGTTCTAATACTACATTTCTAGAGAGGATGGAGAGGAGAACTGAGTGCCTTCACTCGCCTGTCCTGTCTACTGGCCTCCCAGAGCCATTCTCCTCCCCCACCTCCAGACACACAGATGATGGATTGCAGTCTTGGAACTGTGGGATCCTGGAGGAGGTTAAGAAACTAGAAGAAGGTGCCAAAAACATGATTTCATAAGGTTTGACTTGAGATCGAGTCAACCTTCTTGAGTGTCTTAAAATCATGTTTTATGAAATTTTATTTCACAGAAAAAGGGAGGGTAGAAGACTTGGACCCTGAAACCGGCCCGTTATGGATCATTAAGTCTAATAAGTCAATGTAAATCTACAATGAAGATTTCCAAAATAGGATTTTGCAGTTAATTTTTTTGTTTTGTTTTGTTTTTGTTTAAAAGAACAGATAGTTACAGATATAGTTGGGAGATAGCTAGAACTCTTTCCCCAAGGGTTGTTTATAAAACATGCCTTCAAGTCATTAGGAAATGTTGACTTAAAAAATATAGATAGATAGATAAGGTTTTATTTAAATGACTGTGATACTGTTGAAAGAAAGGCTATGTCCAGGAAAATCAGGGAAGAGAAAACGAACAGAATTCTAGAATTCGATAATTACCTTCCCATATGAAATTTTGTATTTGAAGATTTTTCATTGAGGCTTAATTCTAAAATTAAGAAGTATTTTAGACACCGGGGCTGTGGCTCAGCGGCAGAGCTTTTGCCTAGCATGGGTGAGGCACTGGGTTCAATTTTCAGCACTGCATATAAATAAATAAAATAAAGGTTCATTGACAACTAAACAATGTTTTTTTTTTAAAATAAGTATTTTAGAGATTACCTAAATGTATTAGTTATTATATGCGCATGTTTTTAAATTTTTATTTATTTATTTATTTGGGGTTGAACTAGGGGTTGAACTCAGGGGCATTTAACCATTGAGCTACATCCCCAGCCCGCCCACACCCCCCCCACCACCTTTTTTTTTTTTTTTTGGTATTTTATTTAGAGACAGGGTTTCACTGAGTGACCTAGTGCCTAGCTAAGTTGCTGAGGGTGGCTTTGAACTTGTGATCCTCCTGCCTGAGCCTCTGGAGCCACAGGAATTACAGGCATGCCCCAATACACCCAGCTATGTCTTTTATTTTTAACTGAATAAAGAATAATGCTTCCAGAAATTAACACTATTTAAAATATACTTAAAAATCTATGGTGTTACTTATTATTATTATTTAAATATATATGTAGTTATTCCTAACTATACCTACATATCAATCAAAGACAACTATAATTAATTGTCTTTTATGGATAGCATATGTGTAGAAGGCATTTCCACTAATGTATCTGTCTAGTTAAAGAAAAACTTTTCTTAATAGTTTATCATTTTAGCTTCTTGGGCATATAAGGATGTTTTAAAATCATATCTATCCATACTTAGATGGATAAGCCCACATCGACCACTGTCCTACTGACCCATTCACATACCTAGTTAGCACAAAGCTCAATAGGGGTGACAAAGAATCACATCATTGTCTAGAAACAAAACCATTTTGATTTTATGTGATTTACTGAGTTGGCTGTGGCATGCCAAAATAACTAAATATGGACTCCCTTTAATCATCAGTGCATAAATAGGGTAGTACACAGGAGTAGAACTGAGTAAAGTTAGGAATACCAAGTGAGCAGGTCATTTTTCTTTACTTTTTTCAGTATTACAGGAATTATACAAGGGAGTTAAAGAGCAAAAAGGCATATGAAAAATGTTGCCTGTGGAACTGTGGAACTGTACTTTGTATTTTGGCTCCTGGCAGGTACCTGCTATGGTCTCCTTGCTCTTTCTGTTTCCTAAGAAGAGAAAACTGATTTTTTTTTTTAAATATCTTTTAGTTGTAGGTGGACACAATACTTTTATTTTATTTTAATGTGGTGCTGAAGATTGAACCCAGTTTCCCACACGTGTGAAGCGAGCATTCTACCACTGAGCTACAGCCCCAACCCCAAGAAAACTGAATTTAGTAATCCAGTTTCAGGGAAAGGGACCAGGGCAGGAAGTAGAGGCTACACTGAAGGAAAAGATCAATTTCAGAAAGCTGTTCTATCAGATCTTGCTCAGAAAGCAATTCAAGTATTCAAAGACTGACAAAGAAAGGAGATAATGGAATTGGCAGAATGGAAAAACACTTAAAAAGAAAGACTAATGATAAACAATTTGTGAGTAAAGAAAAGAAAGAATAAAACAAAACTTCCTGTGTTTTCTTTCTTTTTTTGGTGCGGGGGAGGGGGCTTGAACCCAGTGGTGCTTAACCACTGAGCCATAACCCCAGCCTTTTTTCATATACAGCTATGAAATATATATATATTCACATATATATATATATATATATATATGAATATAAATAATTTACATTAGAGACAGGGTTTTGCTGAGTTGCTTAGAGCTTTGCTCAATTGCTGAGGCTGGCTTTGAACTCATGATCCTCTAGCCTCAGCCTCCCAAGCTGCTGGGATTCAGGAATATGACACCATGCCCTGTACTTCCTGTGTTGTCTTTCTTTTTTAAATTTTTTTCTTTTAATATTTTTTTCATTGTCAATGGACTTTTATTTTATTTATTTATATGCAGTACTGATAATTGAACCCAGGGCCTCACATGTGCTACACAAGCGCTGTACCACTGAGCCACAACCCCAGCCCCTATGTTTTCTTAAAACATAAATCAGATTCACTTCCTATATTCCTTGTCAAATTCCTATAAAAATGCAAAGAATAAAAATCAATTTTTAGTTGATCTCAGGTCTCAGATTTGGGGAGATTTCCCCCCCCCATTCAAACTTATTAGAACTTGAGACAAACAACTAAGTCAAAAAGAAACACATCTCTATTTATTTGGACATGGAATAAAGCTATAAAGTCAACCCATTCCCTTCCTTTCTTTTCTAAACTTCTTGTTTGGAGACAGAAGATAGTTTGGTGGTGAGAAGAACTATTGATCTAATTCATGATTGTATTAAAGAAGAAATACAAGGATTCTTTCTAAATCAGTTGCCTTTCATTGGAGGGAGTCCAGTTCTTAAAAGTATGTCAAAAATGAAGGTCGTGTTTTCAAGGCATAGTATGATTCAAAAAAAAAAAAAAAAAACCTTCATGTCCAAATATGATATGGAAAGACAAATGAGACATTTTCTAATTTTAAGGCAACCTTAACTAAAATATTTACTTTTTAAAAAGCCCAGTTTATGGCAAATTTGAATTACACTCTATTAAACAAAAGTATACAACTATTTATTTTAATGAGAAGCAAAACTGTGACATTGTCATGTATCCCTGACATTCTACATCTGAGTTTTAAGGGCTGTTATACTATATATGAATATTGATTGTAAAATAGTAAGTTTTCTCTCACATCTTCAGACTAATAAACTCCTTAGAGAGCGCTTATCAATATGGAAAACTCTAAGATTGTATTTTACACATATATATCTTATTTCAAACTATTCTGTGGCTCTTAGAAAAGGATATTTTTATTGTGTATCCAAATTTGAATTTTTTCCCTCTCTCACTTCTCTTCACAAACAGCATTTCTTCTATTTTCAAGCTTGAATATGTTAAATGCTGCATTTATTTGTACACACACACACACACACACACACACGTAAGAAAACTAATTTACTGGTGCTTCTAAAAATGATAGTGTTTTAAGAAGGAAATACATTCATCTAAGCTCACATCAAATGTGAAGTCTTTTTTTGGTTCAGTGTTTAGAATATTCTTGACAATTTAGACTCTTTCACAATGAAAAGTAAAGCACTCTGTCACAAAAGCAGGGAGGATGAGACTCAAGGTCAAAGGGCATTTTAGAAACAAACAGCTGGACCAGTTTATTTAAACAGATAGAGGGACGGGGGAACTGACCTCAGTTTGACTTATAGTGGGAGGAGCAAGAATGCCATTTTATTACTTTGCCCAGAAGGAAAATGTTTTTGTATCTGAATTCACCCCCAAAGCCATTTAAACACATAGCTCTGCTATATGTAGCTTGATTCCAATGAGAACGTCCATGTGAGATAGACTGGGACAAGAGGAATATCTCCTAAGGAGAATCAAATGTTGACATGGAGTTAAGATCAAAAAGTGATGTTGTTTTAAAAAATAAATTATTTGCTGCCTACGTGGTTATTTTCATAGAAAGACATCCATCATGACCTCATATAAACAATGAGTCGTTTATTAACGTATGGAAATTATAATTCAGTAATGTTCTGAGAGCTTCCTGAGTTGTATATGTACTGATAATATTTTATTATGTTGATTTTTTTAAATGAAAGTTTTCTTTTTTCAAGTTTGCATATGACAGCAAATGCATTACAATTCATGTTACACAGATAGAGCACAATTATTTATATCTCTGGCTGTATACAAAATATATTCAAACCAATTTGTGTCTTCATACATGTACTTTGGACAATGATGTCCATCTCATTCCACCATCATTTCTAACCCCATGCCCTCTTCCTTCCCCTCCCATCCCTCTGCCCTATCTAGAGTTCATCTATTCCTCCCTTGTTCCCCCTCCCTACAGCACTATGAATCAGCCTCTTTATATCGGAAAGAACATTCGGCATTTGATTTTTTGGGATTGACTAACTTCACTTAGCATTATCTTCTCCAACTCCATCCATTAACCTGTAAATGCCATGATTTTGTTCTCTTTTATTGCTGAGTAATATTCCATTGTGTATATATGCCACATTTTTTTAATCCATTCATCTACTGAAGAGCATCTAGGTTGGTTCCACAGTTTAGCTATTGTGAATTGTGCTGCTATAAACACTGATGTGGCTGTGTTCCTGTAGTATGCTGTTTTTAAGTCTTATAAGAAGTTCTAGGTAGACTTCTTAATGTAGTTTTCTCTTTTTAATGAAAGGATTCCCACATTGACACCTATATAAACTATAAGTAGCTTGTATCAGTTTTTGACACCAAACAAAGAAGCAGATAGCACCAAGTACCTGTGGGCTCTTAGCTATGGGACTGCGGTAGGTATTTGCTCTCCACATAGAGTCCAGGGTAGGCCTAGAATAAGTACGGTTAGTATTGTCCCCTGAAAACCTTCAGAGGGAAGCAGACAAACCTCAGCAAACTGAGCAGAGAGTGGCCCAGGTGGTGAGTGGATTCAAAATACTAGAAGGACTCACATTCTAGGAGGAACTTTCTAAGAACTGTGGATGTGTAATCTAGGGAAACGAGGAGGAAAGGCCTATGGGTCATGCTGGCTGTGTTTAAATATTTGAAAGGCTATCCCAAGGAAGTAAGATTAGAATTGTTTAAATTACCCCAAGGAGTTGTACTGCAAAAGCATTTTAGATCAAGTGAGACAGGACCTTCTAATGACCTGCCTTGCCCAGAGATGGACTGGACTCTCAGGTAAGATAGTGAATGTTCTTTAGAAACAGAATCAAGCCGGGTATGGTAGCGCACGCCTGTGATCCCAGTGGCTAGGGAAGCTGAGGCAGGAGGATCACAAATTCAAACCCTACCTGGAAAAGTGAGTGAGGCCCTGAGCAATTGAGCAAGACCCTGCCTCAAAAACAAAACAAACAAAAAGACAGGAGATGTGACTCGTGGTGAAGTGCCCCTGGGTTCAATCCCCAGTATCACATTAAAAAAAAAAAAAAAAGGAAAGATAGAAAAGAAACAGTCCAACAGTCTAGAATCTACTTGGCAAGGATATCATAGCAGAGAATCATAGTGACCAAACTCGATAACTATCAAGGCTTTTCCAAACCTGACTTGTAATTTTTATATGATTCATGGCTTGAATAGTCCTGGGCTCAGCTCAAACTGAGTTGGTCATTATGAATTGGTCTGTGGGAATCTAAAAGCATGAGTGTGAATAAGACAAATTTTAGAATTTTGATAAATTGAGTCCCTTCATCATTTTTTGAGTAGCCTTGTCTTGGTCTTTATACACAAGCAGGGAAGCCACCAAAGTTCCAATCTACAAGACTTTCAGAGTCATGCTTATTCCTGGACTCAACATTAAGGTTGCTCAAAACCAACTAATTTCTAGATACTTAATCTGAATCATATTTAATCCAGATATAATCTGGATTGTATTTAATCTGTATTTAATCTGGAATAGTCTAGATGGGTGACACAGCAGTGGCCATGTTCAGGTCATAGCCTTAGGAGGGCTTTCACTACCACCTGACAGCTGTGTGTCATTCAACAAATTATTAACTTCTCTTGGGTAACATGTGACCTCAAATCAGTCATTTAATTTTTCTGAGCCATGGCTCCTCATCTGTTAAAAGCATGTCTTCCAATTTTTAGGAAAGTAGTATAAATCCTATCCATCAAATATAATGTTTTAAAAGGGACTTGAAAAACGATAGTTCAAAGACTGAATTCCTGCAAATTATGAACACAGTACCATAAATAAAGAGCGGCTTTTTGCTCTCTTACCTATGTTAGTTACTATGAAAATTACTTTTGGTATATGCAGAATATTAATATTAAATAATTTTCTAATTGGTCATGCAGTGAAGGCAGCTAATGAAAAAGCAGATTTTTTTTTCATTTTAATTGGTTATTTCACATGGTGTTTGTGCTACACCTGTGCTTATAATGAGAATGGAGAATTAATCTAACCTTCTGCTCACATGATTCCAATTTTCATGGTTTATACAAGATAATGATAACCTGATTTGCAACACAATTTGTTGTAGATCTGTGTTTTAAATATTTTTATTAGCAGTTCAGGGACTTCATATACAGGAACTGATATATATTGCCAGTAAGAGTTAGCACCAACAGTGTACATTTTAGTTAGATTCCAGTTTCATTATTTATTTTAATTACTTCTCAGATAATGAAAGAACATAAGAAGATACAGGATATTGAGAATCTTAAAATGTTATAAAGTATGCATTTCTGTTTTAAAAACCTGTCCCTGTCTAAATAAAAGCCCTGGTTTTTAGGAACTATTTTCCTTCGCTGAAGTGGGCAGGCATACAAACTAGAATTCACACTGGACGGTAGAAACTTTAATTATTAATAGTGCATTATTAAACTTTTCATTGTATTTTTTTATGTCCTGTTTCAGATTTGATATATTCAAATCTGAGTTGGGAACTAAAAGCAATTTAGTATTTCAGAATCTAATATGTTCTCTTCATTTTTTGTATTTGATATGTAATTCTTATTATGCAGTACAAATGGATCTTAAGAGTTAGAATCTTTTGTGTGTGACTTTGGAGAGCTTATGTCAGCCACTTTTTAATATTTCAATGACTAACCATTTTTGGAGAGGTTATGAAAACAATAGTACCCCCCCAAAAAATCAATTATTAAGAGGGTTAAGGTAATTTAACCGTCTTAATAAATGTTTATAAGTTTTCAGTAGGAGTTGGAGAAAGCAAATTATAAATTCAACAACTGTATAGCTGTGACCTTGCCTTGACCTCAGACTTTGCATAAAGAGAAAAAGCCACCCCAAGAAATCTGTACAAGGAATGCATTTCTCTGAAGTCCCCAGCAGTGTGAGTTAGTGGTGATAAACTCCAGACATTCTCTCATTTGATGGTGTGCTGCCATCCCAGTTCATTATCTTAATAGTGGGCATTAAAATAGAATTGGGTTTGCCAAAGGTAGGGGAGGTTTGGATAAAAATGGCAAAAAAAGAACTCAGAGAGCATAAGATTGAAGTGTCGCTAATTCAGAGAGGTAACAGATGCCCTCATGAGCATCTCACTCTACACAAAATTCCCCCTCTTGCAATTGAAAAGATGGTGGCTAGCATTGTTTCCAGAAAACTCTGCAAATTCCCCCATGAAAA